>NC_139966.1:0-232500 GCF_963993115.1 Abramis brama | reverse complement strand
CGGCCGGACCGTCGTCAAAGCTTCACGTTCTGTCAGTCCCCGTTGCTACGGTTACTGCAGACACTCATTTCGCAGCCAACGAGCCGGTGAACTCACCCTCTCGCCTGCACACAACCGCCGTTTTCACGGCGACTCAGAGAAATCTCAAAGAGAGTATTATGCCTGGTCGCGCGCCTCGCGCTGTAAGTGTTTCAAATGCAGAAAATGTGCCCACTTATCTGTGTTCACCTCTGCACACAAGCACTGTAAACCCCGTGTCTCTCACAGAGCCCACTCGCATAAAGCTGGCACAAGCCGCTCGAGTGATAAAAGTAGGTCACGTGTCCACCCCGCTGTGCCCACACCTACTCACTACCCCCTCTGTTACACAACCCCTCACAACCGGTCAAGTTATAAACACGGATGCTGTGCCCGCTTCCACGCGCTCACACATCCGCTCTCTTACTTCGCCCCCGACGCTGCCTTCGAGCGTCGTGCTTCACACTGTATGTTCCCCGTCAAAAACCACCGGGACGCTGTGTGTAAAACGGCCAGTCACTGCTGTGTGCGACCCGCCGTATCTAAGCACCAAGAGCGCGCGAGTCACGCCCGCCCCTCCGTCTCGAGCTCTCGAGCCCGCGATCAGCGGCGATCAGAGCCCGGAGGCCATTCTGCCCCTGGCTGCACACGTGAGAGCGTGGGAAGCTATTCCAGGCGCGTCAGAATGGGTGCTGAGCACAGTAAAACGAGGCTATACTCTGCAGTTCGCTCGCCGCCCTCCGCGCTTTCAAGCGCGTATCGAGACCAGAGTGAATGGGGAAGTAGCACATCTACTTCGAGCAGAAATAGCCACACTGCTGTGCAAAAGGGCAATAGAACCGGTTTCCCCTTCCATGAGCGAGTCGGGCTTTTACAGCCGTTATTTCCTCGTTCCCAAGAAGGACGGAGCTCTCAGACCGATTCTGGATCTGAGACGTTTGAACAAGGCTCTTATGAAAAGACCGTTCAAAATGCTCACAACCAGACAAATCCTCGCGCAAATTCGCCCGAGGGACTGGTTTATATCTCTCGATCTAAAAGACGCGTACTTTCAGATCCAGATAATACCCCGTCACAGGCCATTCTTGAGATTCGCCTTCGACGGTCAGGTATATCAGTACACCGTCCTGCCGTTCGGCCTGTCTTTGGCACCTCGCACATTCACGAAGTGCATGGACACGGCTCTCGCTCCCCTGAGGGGTCGGGGAATGCGAATTTTGAACTACTTGGACGATTGGCTGATCCTAGCACAGTCAGAGGCCGAACTCATCGCCCACAGAACAGTGCTTTTAAGCCATTTGGACAGCCTGGGGCTTACGGTCAACTGGACCAAGAGCTCGCTCGTGCCCAGTCAATCAACCTCTTTTCTGGGTTTGGATCTGGACACTGTAGCGATGACGGCCCGCCTGTCGACACAGCGCGCGCGCTGCATTCGACGCCTGGCCGCGTCCCTCCGGCCGGGCAGCACCGTACCTCTCAAAACATTTCAGAGGTTACTGGGTTGTATGGCCTCAGCCGCAGCAGCGCTTCGGCTGGGTCTTTTACTAATGCGCCCGCTACAACGCTGGCTGAATGCCCGAGTGCCTCACAGAGCATGGGCTTCCGGCGGTATTCGCATCAGAGTGACTCAGAGCTGCGTTTCAGCTCTGAAGCCCTGGTTAGCGGCCGACTGGTACCAGCGGGGAGTGACAATGGGAGCTATCTCACACCGCAAAGTTATCTCGACGGACGCTTCCACCTCAGGCTGGGGCGCTCTGTTCGAGGGCAAACCGGCTTTTGGCCTATGGTCAGACCGGGAAAAATGCCTCCACATAAACTGTTTGGAGATGATGGCGGTCGAGAACGCGCTCAGGCGCTTCCTCCCATTCATACGGGATCACCATGTACTAGTCCGCTCGGACAACACGGCCGTGGTATCCTATGTGAACCGACAGGGCGGTGTCAGATCCAGGAATCTGTGCAGGCTGACAGAACGCCTTCTCGTGTGGGCTTACCGCTCGCTGCGCTCGCTGAGAGCCGCGCACGTGCCGGGCCACCTGAATGTCGGTCCAGACAGACTGTCCAGGGACAACATTCCCCCGGGAGAATGGTCTCTGCACCCCCAGACAGTCCAGTTTCTCTGGCGCCTATTCGGCAGAGCGGAAATCGACCTCTTTGCGTCGAAAGACAATGCTCAATGCCCGAAGTTTTATTCGAAGAGCGAGGACGCGCTGTCCCAGACATGGCCCAGCCTCCCGCTGTACGCTTTTCCTCCGATCTCCCTGTTGCCACAGGTCATTTCGAGGATCAGAGAAACGCACCACTCAGTGCTGCTTATAGCCCCGCGATGGGAAAACCAAACCTGGTACCCAGAGCTAGTGAGGCTGTCGCACTCACCCCCATGGCCGATCCCGGTGAGACAGGATCTCCTCTCCCAAGCCGGTGGGTCGATCTGGCATCCCCATCCAGAGCGCTGGTCGCTGCATGCATGGGTGATCAACGGATACCCGTTGACCTGTCAGACGGGGTCGTGAACACGATCACACAGTCGAGAGCCCCCTCTACGAGACGGCTCTACGCGTCTAAATGGTCGGTGTTTTCTAGATGGTGCGCTACTAAAAACTTGGATCCGTGCGCATGCGGGGTCCCGCGGGTGCTCTCCTTCTTGCAAGAGCTGTTGGAAAAGGGCAGATCCCCTTCCACGCTCAAAGTGTATGTGGCCGCTATTGCAGCGTTCGCTGAGACGACGCGCGGCCGGGCAATGGGAAGGAATGAGCTCATTATCCGCTTCCTCAGAGGAGCTAGACGGATTAACCCCCCGCGGCCCCCCTCGGTTCCCTCGTGGGATCTGTCCTTGGTCCTAGCGGCCCTAAAGGCTTTTCCCTTTGAACCGCTTGAATCCGCGGCGCTTAAAAACGTTTTTCTGATAGCTCTGTCTTCAGTCAAACGAGTGGGTGATTTGCACGCGCTATCTGTTAGCCCTGCATGTCTTGAGTTCGGGCCGAATGACTCGAAAGTCATTCTCAGACCGAGACACGGTTACATCCCCAAAGCGATTGGAACCCCGTTTAGGGCACAAGTTATTTCCCTCTCGGCTCTGCCAGTATCCGATAGTGGGGACAGTGATAACCTCCTATGCCCTGTCCGGGCGCTGAGAGTTTACATCACGCGCTCCGCCGCTTTCAGGCGTTCAGAGCAGCTCTTTGTTTCCTTCGGCGGACGCACCAAGGGTCTCGCCGCCTCAAAGCAGAGCTTGTCCAGGTGGATAGTGGACGCGATAGCAGCAGCTTATGCCTCCAGACACCTGCAGTGCCCTCTGGGCATCAGAGCCCACTCCACTAGAGGCATGGCCTCGTCGTGGGCCTGGTCCAGCGGAATTTCTATTCACGATATTTGTATGGCGGCGGGCTGGGCCTCCCCGTCAACATTCGTGAGGTTTTATAACCTGGAAGTTCCTGCCCTACAGGCAAAAATACTGTCAGTATAAGTGACGTGTATGCTCTGCCCATTTCTCGTGTGCAGACTACGTTCATATGCTGGCGCTATTCTGGTACTATACTCAGGGTGAAGTGTTTGACTCAGACCGGCCTTTCCGCTCTGTTTCCTATTTCCCGTTACGCGCTGTTGTCGGTGCTGGCCCGCGCTGCTGGCCGCCCGTATTATTCTCTGTCGCGCGGGAATTTTTTCTCTTCATGTGAGACCGACTATGTCGGTTTTCTCCTACCCTTATGAGTGCTTATGTACTGTATGGGCTCGCTCTGCCGGCCCTACTGTTTGTACTGTTATATGTTCATAGACCGGCCGCGCCGCTCTATTTCATATGCTGCATGAAGTGCCTGTACTGCGCTGGCCCGTCTCCCTGACCGGCCACATTTCCCAGCAGAGTGTTTTCCCCGGTTTCCCTGGAATTCATGGGCTGGATGCTCGGCGCACACGGCGTTGACAAAGGGTTCCCGATGCGTAAGCTAACCTTACGCAATACGAGAGACCTCTCGTAAGAGAACGTACTCGGTTACTAATGTAACCTCGGTTCTCTCTAGAAGAGGGAACGAGTATTGCGTAACCTGCCGTGTCGCGCCACGAGCTTTTGCGCTTCAGACTGCGAAAACCAGAATTTTAGCCTGTGAGCGCTGAATTTATACACGCTGGCCACACCCATTCTGACGGTTAGAAGGGTGTGGAGGGCGCGAAGCGCCCTCATTGGTTGCCGCGTTCAGAGCGCTCACCGATAGGCTTAAGCAGTTGCCGCCGAGCAGCCAATGAGCACGCTTATACAGCCTGCCTAGGTCTGTCGGCTGCTGCACTGCGTTGACAATGTATACAAAATTAAGGATAATTTTTTGGCTTCAGATCTCGAAGAAAGAAGACTTTCCCGATGCGTAAGCTAACCTTACGCAATACTCGTTCCCTCTTCTAGAGAGAACCGAGGTTACATTAGTAACCGAGTACGTTTCATTGTGACAGAGTAGTTTGCTTACCACCAATGTTTTAAATGTAATAACTTGTTGGACTTTTTTTCATAGATACTGCACCAGTACTACCTGGCAATCAGGCCCCACAATGTTTTGGAGGAGAAAGGCTGCAACCGTTTTTTTCTTTCTGTCTCTGCTGATAAGGTCCACAGTGTGTCCCAGGACATGAACCACCTCCATTCGATGTACATACCTACACAGATCCATGTACACATGTCTGAATGTGTACACTCAGTTACATCTTGTCAGTCACAGTCATTTCACGATTAACATTTCCTTTTAAATTTAATTTCAACAGGTATAACCTGGGTATGTCCACCAGTCAGGACGCACGCAGGGCGGTTTGGGTGGCCGCCAAAATGTTACCAGGTCAACAACAAAAAACACTAAATTTGTACTTGACCCGTAGCGCTGGTGCGGCCCTTAAAAAAATATAATTCCGTCGGTTGTTACATATGTGTAGTAAAACATAAATTACAGCTGTAGATACTATGTAACAGTGTTGCTACACTGTGGTTACATAGCATGTACACATGTAGTTACCTTGTAAGTTCACAATTATTAGGGACACAATATAAACTGAGATCAGGACGACTGTTGGTGGGATCAATTCCTGGGCTAAAGATTGGTACAATTCACTCATGTACATAATGGTTTGCCACATAGGTTTAAATGTGGTAAGTTAATTAATGCTGCCATAATGCACTAATTTGCCTTGGCTTTTTCTGAATGTTTTAACTTTAATTTAAAAAAAATATATATATATTTTGAGTGTAATGTCATATATATTTGTCATATATATATATATATATATATATATATATATATATATATATATATATATATATATATATATGTTAACACTGTATATAATCGTTATAAGGGTTTAACATTTAAATTTAAAACTTTTAAAACTTTTTAAAGTTACCATAATGTAGACACTAATGTGTTTTTTTTTTAATGGTGTTTGTGCAGTTTTGCAACAGAGTATACATTATATAGGCACTTGTTTGTTTCTCTGTATTTTTTTAGTTCGCTTGTTCACTTATGTGTTTACTTGTTTGGATAGCTTTGCTTGATCAATTTGTTTGCTTGTTTAAGTAGTTTAAAGTGTTTGACTAGGTTATGTTTGTTTAGCTTGTTCTATTATGTTGTGCCCCGTTTAGCTTATTTGATTATGTTGTTATCTTGTTTAGATTGTTTTATTATATTGTTATCTTGTCTGATTAGAGTTAAGCTTACCTTTTAGCGATCTCTGTGTTCGATCTGTTTGACCCCATGGGAAGTGAGGTCGTGGAAATGTTTGAATGTTTTTTTTTTTTTTACTGTTTTGTAAAAAAAAAAAAAAAAATTAATTCAGAAAATGAGAATTACTATGTAAATATAATTTAACTAAATAAGTAGTTTTATTTTTTTTACATTTAAATTAAACAAAGTTGCATTTAGAAATCGGGACTTTTATTTTGAAAAATAAACCGGGTCTTGTCAGGAGATCGTAGGTAAACACGGGAGCAGGTGTAGGCTATCATTTAGCTAACTGAAACCGAAACATAAAAACGAATTTGAAAGTGAAACAATCAACTATCAATTGTTCAAAGGTGATCTTTGTGAATGATTGGAAAGGTTAGTGTTTGTTTTTGTGTAGTTTGGACATGCAATGCAAGTATTTTGAATCAGCTAGGCTTCTTGTTCATTTATGTTGTATGTGTAAAGTAAGGTCCCAAATAGGGCTGCACGATATATCGCATGAGGTTGTTATGCGCATCTCGTCAGTAAACCCGGTTCCTTGATTAGTAGTAAATCGCCATCACCTGCTTTCAGATGGCGATACGTCCGCGATTTTAATGCAATATGGCTCAGCTTGTCAGTTAACTACGGCTCTTTGTAGTAAATGCCGCTCCATCTGAAAGCAGGTGATGGCGATTTACTACTAATCAAGGAACCGGCTTTACTGACGAGATGCGCATAACAATCTCATGCAATATATCGTGCAGCCCTAGTCCCAAATGACTCGGTTTCTTTAATTATGGATATTGAATACTGTATTTTGAACAATATAGGTGTTGTTGGCATTTTATGTTAGGGACTGTAATGGAAATTTTTGATCTTCATTGACTGCAGTATGAATCTCGATTTGCAGTAAGACTTTGAAATAATATTATAGCTGACTTGTGTTTCTGAACTAATGTGAACACTGTGAGACAAAGGGGGAGACAGCTGAAAAGGGAACCTCTGACCCCTTGGGATCAGAGGTGGTCCCATTTGGGACTTCTGAGTTTGTAGGAATAAACTCAGAAGAATTAGATCATTAGAAAACCTGTCCTTCTATAGATAAGAGCCGGCCTGTAAGAGACCTTGGAAAAGATATAAAGGCTCTGTTTCTTCCTCCCTCGTTGTCGCACTTGTTTCACAGACTGTACTGGTGACTTCTGTGTGGCAACTGGGCCTTCTTGCAAGAATAAAATACTTTTTAATGATCATTTGATTTCAGAGTGTCTCTTACACAGTGATGATTGTTTAATGAGAATTTTTGCCACAACAATTGGTGTCAGAAGTTAGGATTTCCTTGGATGTACCCTTCGGACCCGAGAGCGGACGGTGAATTGGCCTCCTGGACTAAGAGTCACAGCCCTACCCCGAACAGATTTTAGGGACGAGGGGCCGTTCCGCTGGGGTCCGGAATTAAAGTGAAAACGAACCCGTGGCAACAAAACATCTCTGGTAAGAGATAGCTAAATTATCATTTGAATTTCAGAGTGTCTCTTACGCAGTTGATGATTGTTTAATGAATTTTTGCCACAACAGGACCAAAATTTGTATTATTTTATGTGTTAATTAATATTGTAGGGCAATTCCACGCAAAGGTCATCCTTACCATGAAAAAATAAAGTTAAACAGGAAAACAGGTCCAGCATGCATTACTGTACCCACACCAGAGGAAAACAGGTCCATCATGCAGTGCTGTACCCACACCAGAGGAAAACAGGTCCAGCATGCAGTGCTGTACCCACACCAGAGGAAAACAGGTCCAGCATGCAGTGCTGTACCCACACCAGAGGAAAACAGGTCCATCATGCAGTGCTGTACCCACACCAGAGGAAAACAGGTCCATCATGCAGTACTGTACCCACACCAGAGGAAAACAGGTCCAGCATGCAGTACTGTACCCACACCAGAGGAAAACAGGTCCATCATGCAGTACTGTACCCACACCAGAGGAAAACAGGTCCAGCATGCAGTACTGTACCCACACCAGAGGAAAACAGGTCCAGCATGCAGTACTGTACCCACACCAGAGGAAAACAGGTCCAGCATGCAGTGCTGTACCCACACCAGAGGAAAACAGGTCCATCATGCAGTACTGTACCCACACCAGAGGAAAACAGGTCCAGCATGCAGTGCTGTACCCACACCAGAGGAAAACAGGTCCATCATGCAGTACTGTACCCACACCAGAGGAAAACAGGTCCAGCATGCAGTACTGTACCCACACCAGAGGAAAACAGGTCCAGCATGCAGTACTGTACCCACACCAGAGGAAAACAGGTCCATCATGCAGTACTGTACCCACACCAGAGGAAAACAGGTCCAGCATGCAGTGCTGTACCCACACCAGAGGAAAACAGGTCCAGCATGCAGTGCTGTACCCACACCAGAGGAAAACAGGTCCAGCATGCAGTGCTGTACCCACACCAGAGGAAAACAGGTCCAGCATGCAGTACTGTACCCACACCAGAGGAAAACAGGTCCATCATGCAGTACTGTACCCACACCAGAGGAAAACAGGTCCATCATGCAGTACTGTACCCACACCAGAGGAAAACAGGTCCATCATGCAGTACTGTACCCACACCAGAGGAAAACAGGTCCAGCATGCAGTGCTGTACCCACACCAGAGGAAAACAGGTCCAGCATGCAGTGCTGTACCCACACCAGAGGAAAACAGGTCCAGCATGCAGTGCTGTACCCACACCAGAGGAAAACAGGTCCAGCATGCAGTACTGTACCCACACCAGAGGAAAACAGGTCCAGCATGCAGTGCTGTACCCACACCAGAGGAAAACAGGTCCAGCATGCAGTACTGTACCCACACCTGAGGAAAACAGGTCCATCATGCAGTGCTGTACCCACACCAGAGGAAAACAGGTCCATCATGCAGTACTGTACCCACACCAGAGGAAAACAGGTCCAGCATGCAGTGCTGTACCCACACCAGAGGAAAACAGGTCCAGCATGCAGTGCTGTACCCACACCAGAGGAAAACAGGTCCAGCATGCAGTGCTGTACCCACACCAGAGGAAAACAGGTCCAGCATGCAGTGCTGTACCCACACCAGAGGAAAACAGGTCCAGCATGCAGTGCTGTACCCACACCAGAGGAAAACAGGTCCAGCATGCAGTGCTGTACCCACACCAGAGGAAAACAGGTCCAGCATGCAGTACTGTACCCACACCTGAGGAAAACAGGTCCATCATGCAGTGCTGTACCCACACCAGAGGAAAACAGGTCCAGCATGCAGTGCTGTACCCACACCAGAGGAAAACAGGTCCATCATGCAGTACTGTACCCACACCAGAGGAAAACAGGTCCAGCATGCAGTGCTGTACCCACACCAGAGGAAAACAGGTCCAGCATGCAGTGCTGTACCCACACCAGAGGAAAACAGGTCCAGCATGCAGTGCTGTACCCACACCAGAGGAAAACAGGTCCAGCATGCAGTACTGTACCCACACCAGAGGAAAACAGGTCCAGCATGCAGTGCTGTACCCACACCAGAGGAAAACAGGTCCATCATGCAGTACTGTACCCACACCTGAGGAAAACAGGTCCAGCATGCAGTACTGTACCCACACCAGAGGAAAACAGGTCCATCATGCAGTACTGTACCCACACCAGAGGAAAACAGGTCCATCATGCAGTGCTGTACCCACACCAGAGGAAAACAGGTCCAGCATGCAGTGCTGTACCCACACCAGAGGAAAACAGGTCCAGCATGCAGTGCTGTACCCACACCAGAGGAAAACAGGTCCATCATGCAGTACTGTACCCACACCAGAGGAAAACAGGTCCATCATGCAGTACTGTACCCACACCAGAGGAAAACAGGTCCATCATGCAGTGCTGTACCCACACCAGAGGAAAACAGGTCCATCATGCAGTACTGTACCCACACCTGAGGAAAACAGGTCCAGCATGCAGTACTGTACCCACACCAGAGGAAAACAGGTCCATCATGCAGTACTGTACCCACACCAGAGGAAAACAGGTCCATCATGCAGTACTGTACCCACACCAGAGGAAAACAGGTCCAGCATGCAGTGCTGTACCCACACCAGAGGAAAACAGGTCCAGCATGCAGTGCTGTACCCACACCAGAGGAAAACAGGTCCAGCATGCAGTACTGTACCCACACCAGAGGAAAACAGGTCCAGCATGCAGTGCTGTACCCACACCAGAGGAAAACAGGTCCAGCATGCAGTGCTGTACCCACACCAGAGGAAAACAGGTCCAGCATGCAGTGCTGTACCCACACCAGAGGAAAACAGGTCCATCATGCAGTACTGTACCCACACCAGAGGAAAACAGGTCCAGCATGCAGTGCTGTACCCACACCAGAGGAAAACAGGTCCAGCATGCAGTGCTGTACCCACACCAGAGGAAAACAGGTCCATCATGCAGTACTGTACCCACACCAGAGGAAAACAGGTCCAGCATGCAGTGCTGTACCCACACCAGAGGAAAACAGGTCCAGCATGCAGTGCTGTACCCACACCAGAGGAAAACAGGTCCAGCATGCAGTGCTGTACCCACACCAGAGGAAAACAGGTCCAGCATGCAGTACTGTACCCACACCAGAGGAAAACAGGTCCAGCATGCAGTGCTGTACCCACACCAGAGGAAAACAGGTCCATCATGCAGTACTGTACCCACACCTGAGGAAAACAGGTCCAGCATGCAGTACTGTACCCACACCAGAGGAAAACAGGTCCATCATGCAGTACTGTACCCACACCAGAGGAAAACAGGTCCATCATGCAGTACTGTACCCACACCAGAGGAAAACAGGTCCATCATGCAGTACTGTACCCACACCTGAGGAAAACAGGTCCAGCATGCAGTACTGTACCCACACCAGAGGAAAACAGGTCCATCATGCAGTACTGTACCCACACCAGAGGAAAACAGGTCCAGCATGCAGTGCTGTACCCACACCAGAGGAAAACAGGTCCAGCATGCAGTACTGTACCCACACCAGAGGAAAACAGGTCCAGCATGCAGTACTGTACCCACACCAGAGGAAAACAGGTCCAGCATGCAGTACTGTACCCACACCAGAGGAAAACAGGTCCAGCATGCAGTACTGTACCCACACCAGAGGAAAACAGGTCCAGCATGCAGTACTGTACCCACACCAGAGGAAAACAGGTCCATCATGCAGTACTGTACCCACACCAGAGGAAAACAGGTCCAGCATGCAGTGCTGTACCCACACCAGAGGAAAACAGGTCCAGCATGCAGTGCTGTACCCACACCAGAGGAAAACAGGTCCAGCATGCAGTACTGTACCCACACCAGAGGAAAACAGGTCCAGCATGCAGTGCTGTACCCACACCAGAGGAAAACAGGTCCAGCATGCAGTGCTGTACCCACACCAGAGGAAAACAGGTCCAGCATGCAGTACTGTACCCACACCAGAGGAAAACAGGTCCATCATGCAGTACTGTACCCACACCAGAGGAAAACAGGTCCAGCATGCAGTACTGTACCCACACCAGAGGAAAACAGGTCCAGCATGCAGTACTGTACCCACACCAGAGGAAAACAGGTCCAGCATGCAGTACTGTACCCACACCAGAGGAAAACAGGTCCAGCATGCAGTGCTGTACCCACACCAGAGGAAAACAGGTCCAGCATGCAGTGCTGTACCCACACCAGAGGAAAACAGGTCCATCATGCAGTGCTGTACCCACACCAGAGGAAAACAGGTCCAGCATGCAGTCCTGTACCCACACCAGAGGAAAACAGGTCCAGCATGCAGTACTGTACCCACACCAGAGGAAAACAGGTCCAGCATGCAGTACTGTACCCACACCTGAGGAAAACAGGTCCAGCATGCAGTACTGTACCCACACCAGAGGAAAACAGGTCCAGCATGCAGTACTGTACCCACACCTGAGGAAAACAGGTCCAGCATGCAGTGCTGTACCCACACCAGAGGAAAACAGGTCCAGCATGCAGTGCTGTACCCACACCTGAGGAAAACAGGTCCAGCATGCAGTACTGTACCCACACCAGAGGAAAACAGGTCCAGCATGCAGTGCTGTACCCACACCAGAGGAAAACAGGTCCAGCATGCAGTGCTGTACCCACACCAGAGGAAAACAGGTCCAGCATGCAGTGCTGTACCCACACCAGAGGAAAACAGGTCCAGCATGCAGTGCTGTACCCACACCAGAGGAAAACAGGTCCATCATGCAGTGCTGTACCCACACCAGAGGAAAACAGGTCCAGCATGCAGTCCTGTACCCACACCAGAGGAAAACAGGTCCAGCATGCAGTACTGTACCCACACCAGAGGAAAACAGGTCCATCATGCAGTGCTGTACCCACACCAGAGGAAAACAGGTCCAGCATGCAGTACTGTACCCACACCAGAGGAAAACAGGTCCAGCATGCAGTACTGTACCCACACCAGAGGAAAACAGGTCCATCATGCAGTACTGTACCCACACCAGAGGAAAACAGGTCCAGCATGCAGTACTGTACCCACACCAGAGGAAAACAGGTCCAGCATGCAGTACTGTACCCACACCAGAGGAAAACAGGTCCATCATGCAGTGCTGTACCCACACCAGAGGAAAACAGGTCCAGCATGCAGTACTGTACCCACACCAGAGGAAAACAGGTCCAGCATGCAGTACTGTACCCACACCAGAGGAAAACAGGTCCAGCATGCAGTACTGTACCCACACCAGAGGAAAACAGGTCCAGCATGCAGTGCTGTACCCACACCAGAGGAAAACAGGTCCAGCATGCAGTGCTGTACCCACACCAGAGGAAAACAGGTCCAGCATGCAGTACTGTACCCACACCAGAGGAAAACAGGTCCAGCATGCAGTACTGTACCCACACCAGAGGAAAACAGGTCCATCATGCAGTGCTGTACCCACACCAGAGGAAAACAGGTCCATCATGTAGTGCTGTACCCACACCTGAGGAAAACAGGTCCAGCATGCAGTACTGTACCCACACCAGAGGAAAACAGGTCCATCATGCAGTACTGTACCCACACCAGAGGAAAACAGGTCCATCATGCAGTGCTGTACCCACACCTGAGGAAAACAGGTCCATCATGCAGTACTGTACCCACACCAGAGGAAAACAGGTCCATCATGCAGTACTGTACCCACACCAGAGGAAAACAGGTCCAGCATGCAGTACTGTACCCACACCAGAGGAAAACAGGTCCATCATGCAGTACTGTACCCACACCAGAGGAAAACAGGTCCAGCATGCAGTACTGTACCCACACCAGAGGAAAACAGGTCCATCATGCAGTGCTGTACCCACACCTGAGGAAAACAGGTCCATCATGCAGTACTGTACCCACACCTGAGGAAAACAGGTCCAGCATGCAGTACTGTACCCACACCTGAGGAAAACAGGTCCAGCATGCAGTACTGTACCCACACCAGAGGAAAACAGGTCCATCATGCAGTGCTGTACCCACACCAGAGGAAAACAGGTCCATCATGCAGTACTGTACCCACACCAGAGGAAAACAGGTCCATCATGCAGTGCTGTACCCACACCTGAGGAAAACAGGTCCATCATGCAGTACTGTACCCACACCAGAGGAAAACAGGTCCATCATGCAGTACTGTACCCACACCAGAGGAAAACAGGTCCATCATGCAGTGCTGTACCCACACCTGAGGAAAACAGGTCCATCATGCAGTACTGTACCCACACCAGAGGAAAACAGGTCCATCATGCAGTGCTGTACCCACACCTGAGGAAAACAGGTCCATCATGCAGTGCTGTACCCACACCTGAGGAAAACAGGTCCAGCATGCAGTACTGTACCCACACCAGAGGAAAACAGGTCCAGCATGCAGTACTGTACCCACACCAGAGGAAAACAGGTCCAGCATGCAGTGCTGTACCCACACCAGAGGAAAACAGGTCCATCATGCAGTACTGTACCCACACCTGAGGAAAACAGGTCCAGCATGCAGTACTGTACCCACACCAGAGGAAAACAGGTCCATCATGCAGTACTGTACCCACACCAGAGGAAAACAGGTCCATCATGCAGTACTGTACCCACACCAGAGGAAAACAGGTCCATCATGCAGTACTGTACCCACACCAGAGGAAAACAGGTCCAGCATGCAGTACTGTACCCACACCAGAGGAAAACAGGTCCAGCATGCAGTGCTGTACCCACACCTGAGGAAAACAGGTCCATCATGCAGTACTGTACCCACACCAGAGGAAAACAGGTCCATCATGCAGTGCTGTACCCACACCTGAGGAAAACAGGTCCATCATGCAGTACTGTACCCACACCAGAGGAAAACAGGTCCATCATGCAGTGCTGTACCCACACCTGAGGAAAACAGGTCCATCATGCAGTACTGTACCCACACCAGAGGAAAACAGGTCCATCATGCAGTGCTGTACCCACACCTGAGGAAAACAGGTCCATCATGCAGTACTGTACCCACACCAGAGGAAAACAGGTCCATCATGCAGTGCTGTACCCACACCTGAGGAAAACAGGTCCATCATGCAGTACTGTACCCACACCTGAGGAAAACAGGTCCAGCATGCAGTACTGTACCCACACCTGAGGAAAACAGGTCCATCATGCAGTACTGTACCCACACCTGAGGAAAACAGGTCCAGCATGCAGTGCTGTACCCACACCTGAGGAAAACAGGTCCATCATGCAGTGCTGTACCCACACCTGAGGAAAACAGGTCCATCATGCAGTACTGTACCCACACCAGAGGAAAACAGGTCCATCATGCAGTGCTGTACCCACACCTGAGGAAAACAGGTCCATCATGCAGTACTGTACCCACACCTGAGGAAAACAGGTCCAGCATGCAGTACTGTACCCACACCTGAGGAAAACAGGTCCAGCATGCAGTACTGTACCCACACCAGAGGAAAACAGGTCCATCATGCAGTGCTGTACCCACACCAGAGGAAAACAGGTCCAGCATGCAGTGCTGTACCCACACCTGAGGAAAACAGGTCCAGCATGCAGTACTGTACCCACACCAGAGGAAAACAGGTCCATCATGCAGTGCTGTACCCACACCAGAGGAAAACAGGTCCAGCATGCAGTACTGTACCCACACCAGAGGAAAACAGGTCCAGCATGCAGTACTGTACCCACACCAGAGGAAAACAGGTCCAGCATGCAGTACTGTACCCACACCAGAGGAAAACAGGTCCATCATGCAGTACTGTACCCACACCAGAGGAAAACAGGTCCAGCATGCAGTGCTGTACCCACACCAGAGGAAAACAGGTCCAGCATGCAGTGCTGTACCCACACCAGAGGAAAACAGGTCCAGCATGCAGTGCTGTACCCACACCAGAGGAAAACAGGTCCAGCATGCAGTACTGTACCCACACCAGAGGAAAACAGGTCCATCATGCAGTACTGTACCCACACCAGAGGAAAACAGGTCCATCATGCAGTACTGTACCCACACCAGAGGAAAACAGGTCCAGCATGCAGTGCTGTACCCACACCAGAGGAAAACAGGTCCAGCATGCAGTGCTGTACCCACACCAGAGGAAAACAGGTCCAGCATGCAGTACTGTACCCACACCAGAGGAAAACAGGTCCAGCATGCAGTGCTGTACCCACACCAGAGGAAAACAGGTCCAGCATGCAGTACTGTACCCACACCTGAGGAAAACAGGTCCATCATGCAGTGCTGTACCCACACCAGAGGAAAACAGGTCCATCATGCAGTACTGTACCCACACCAGAGGAAAACAGGTCCAGCATGCAGTGCTGTACCCACACCAGAGGAAAACAGGTCCAGCATGCAGTGCTGTACCCACACCAGAGGAAAACAGGTCCAGCATGCAGTACTGTACCCACACCAGAGGAAAACAGGTCCAGCATGCAGTGCTGTACCCACACCAGAGGAAAACAGGTCCAGCATGCAGTACTGTACCCACACCTGAGGAAAACAGGTCCATCATGCAGTGCTGTACCCACACCAGAGGAAAACAGGTCCAGCATGCAGTGCTGTACCCACACCAGAGGAAAACAGGTCCATCATGCAGTACTGTACCCACACCAGAGGAAAACAGGTCCAGCATGCAGTGCTGTACCCACACCAGAGGAAAACAGGTCCAGCATGCAGTGCTGTACCCACACCAGAGGAAAACAGGTCCATCATGCAGTACTGTACCCACACCAGAGGAAAACAGGTCCAGCATGCAGTGCTGTACCCACACCAGAGGAAAACAGGTCCAGCATGCAGTGCTGTACCCACACCAGAGGAAAACAGGTCCAGCATGCAGTGCTGTACCCACACCAGAGGAAAACAGGTCCAGCATGCAGTACTGTACCCACACCAGAGGAAAACAGGTCCAGCATGCAGTGCTGTACCCACACCAGAGGAAAACAGGTCCATCATGCAGTACTGTACCCACACCTGAGGAAAACAGGTCCAGCATGCAGTACTGTACCCACACCAGAGGAAAACAGGTCCATCATGCAGTACTGTACCCACACCAGAGGAAAACAGGTCCATCATGCAGTACTGTACCCACACCAGAGGAAAACAGGTCCATCATGCAGTACTGTACCCACACCTGAGGAAAACAGGTCCAGCATGCAGTACTGTACCCACACCAGAGGAAAACAGGTCCATCATGCAGTACTGTACCCACACCAGAGGAAAACAGGTCCATCATGCAGTACTGTACCCACACCAGAGGAAAACAGGTCCAGCATGCAGTGCTGTACCCACACCAGAGGAAAACAGGTCCAGCATGCAGTGCTGTACCCACACCAGAGGAAAACAGGTCCAGCATGCAGTACTGTACCCACACCAGAGGAAAACAGGTCCAGCATGCAGTGCTGTACCCACACCAGAGGAAAACAGGTCCAGCATGCAGTGCTGTACCCACACCAGAGGAAAACAGGTCCAGCATGCAGTGCTGTACCCACACCAGAGGAAAACAGGTCCATCATGCAGTACTGTACCCACACCAGAGGAAAACAGGTCCAGCATGCAGTGCTGTACCCACACCAGAGGAAAACAGGTCCAGCATGCAGTGCTGTACCCACACCAGAGGAAAACAGGTCCATCATGCAGTACTGTACCCACACCAGAGGAAAACAGGTCCAGCATGCAGTGCTGTACCCACACCAGAGGAAAACAGGTCCAGCATGCAGTGCTGTACCCACACCAGAGGAAAACAGGTCCAGCATGCAGTGCTGTACCCACACCAGAGGAAAACAGGTCCAGCATGCAGTACTGTACCCACACCAGAGGAAAACAGGTCCAGCATGCAGTGCTGTACCCACACCAGAGGAAAACAGGTCCATCATGCAGTACTGTACCCACACCTGAGGAAAACAGGTCCAGCATGCAGTACTGTACCCACACCAGAGGAAAACAGGTCCATCATGCAGTACTGTACCCACACCAGAGGAAAACAGGTCCATCATGCAGTACTGTACCCACACCAGAGGAAAACAGGTCCATCATGCAGTACTGTACCCACACCTGAGGAAAACAGGTCCAGCATGCAGTACTGTACCCACACCAGAGGAAAACAGGTCCATCATGCAGTACTGTACCCACACCAGAGGAAAACAGGTCCAGCATGCAGTGCTGTACCCACACCAGAGGAAAACAGGTCCAGCATGCAGTACTGTACCCACACCAGAGGAAAACAGGTCCAGCATGCAGTACTGTACCCACACCAGAGGAAAACAGGTCCAGCATGCAGTACTGTACCCACACCAGAGGAAAACAGGTCCAGCATGCAGTGCTGTACCCACACCAGAGGAAAACAGGTCCAGCATGCAGTACTGTACCCACACCAGAGGAAAACAGGTCCAGCATGCAGTACTGTACCCACACCTGAGGAAAACAGGTCCAGCATGCAGTGCTGTACCCACACCAGAGGAAAACAGGTCCAGCATGCAGTACTGTACCCACACCAGAGGAAAACAGGTCCAGCATGCAGTACTGTACCCACACCAGAGGAAAACAGCATTTTAAAATTAAGTGGGCTTGGGAAAAAAAAGGTGAGATTTGAGGATATGGACGGATCCTTTGCAGATTTTGCCAAAACAATTGGAGAGGTGTTCCTGCATTAAAGAGAGCCGGTGCATTTACAATAATGCGTACAGCCAGGGGTCGTGACACACCAGTGCCACCAGAAGGGCACAGGATCCCACATCTGAGACTGGAGAGTGGCCTAAACACAGCGGCTGCTTATATTGGACCACTTCAACACAGTATTCCTCTTGTACGTCAGGAAGACACGGCAGAGGTAACTGTGATAAAGTTTATTTCATTTAAAAAACAAGTGAAATAATGAATCACTTTGTATAACAACATCACAACTTAAAGCTAATAATGTAATTTTCTGTTTTTTTTACTACTTTTTGCTTCTTTTTTAAGATCATCTGCTCAAGGCGATGCAAACGGAGGGTAATATGAAATAAATAGACAGCCTCTGTTCAGGAAATTGTATTGCCTTATTAATGATATGTTTTGTTTCATAGGAAAGCAAGAAATGATCCTCGTCCAGCTTTTAAACTTCGTGTGTCTTTGTTGCTTGACCACAGTATGGCCACATTTAATAGCAGTTTTGGTAAATGAACCTCATTAGATATTCACAGAATATGTTATTGGTAAGACTGTGGGATGCTTTATTAACACGCATTATCATGTTTCAGCCACAGAAATGAGAAGGATAGACCATCATTTAATGGCCTAGGACCTCAATACATTGCAGATATGCTCACTGAATATAAACCCAACAGATCACTCAGATCACTAGGATCATATCAGCTAGAAATACCAAGGGTTCACTCTAAGCATGGCGAGTCCGCTTTTAGCTATTATGCCAGCCGCAGCTGGAACCAGCTTCCAGAAGAGATCAGATGTGCTCCTACAGTAGTGACTTTCAAATCCAGACTCAAAACACATCTGTTTAGCTATGCATTTAATGAATGAGCACTGTGCCAATGTTCGTCCGACTGTTTGTACTGTACTGTATTTTATTTTTTATTTTTCTAAACTGTTTTAATTATTCTTATTTCTTTTTATTATTTTAATTTCTTCTATGTAAAGCACTTTGAATTGCCACTGTGTATGAAAAGTGCTATATAAATAAACTTGCCTTGCCTTGCCTTGCCTCGTGACATGGCTGAGGCGGACCTAAAAGATCTGCTCTGGAAGACTGAACTGGACTGAGTCATAGAGACTCTGACATCTGTAGAGTTGGCCGATCCAGACGTGTCCTGGACTGGATCATAGAGACTCTGACATCTGTAGAGTTGGCCGATCCAGACGTGTCCTGGACTGAGTCATAGAGACTCTGACATCTGTAGAGTTGGCCGATCCAGACGTGTCCTGGACTGAGTCATAGAGACTCTGACATCTGTAGAGTTGGCCGATCCAGACGTGTCCTGGACTGAGTCATAGAGACTCTGACATCTGTAGAGTCGGCCGATCCAGACGTGTCCTGGACTGAGTCATAGAGACTCTGACATCTGTAGAGTTGGCCGATCCAGACGTGTCCTGGACTGAGTCATAGAGACTCTGACATCTGTAGAGTTGGCCGATCCAGACGTGTCCTGGACTGAGTCATAGAGACTCTGACATCTGTAGAGTTGGCCGATCCAGACGTGTCCTGGACTGAGTCATAGAGACTCTGACATCTGTAGAGTTGGCCGATCCAGACGTGTCCTGGACTGAGTCATAGAGACTCTGACATCTGTAGAGTTGGCCGATCCAGACGTGTCTTGGACTGAGTCATAGAGACTCTGACATCTGTAGAGTTGGCCGATCCAGACGTGTCCTGGACTGAGTCATAGAGACTCTGACATCTGTAGAGTTGGCCGATCCAGACGTGTCCTGGACTGAGTCATAGAGACTCTGACATCTGTAGAGTTGGCCGATCCAGACGTGTGCTGGACTGAGTCATAGAGACTCTGACATCTGTAGAGTTGACCGATCCAGACGTGTCCTGGACTGAGTCATAGAGACTCTGACATCTGTAGAGTTGGCCGATCCAGACGTGTCCTGGACTGAGTCATAGAGACTCTGACATCTGTAGAGTTGGCCGATCCAGACGTGTCCTGGACTGAGTCATAGAGACTCTGACATCTGTAGAGTTGGCCGATCCAGACGTGTCCTGGACTGAGTCATAGAGACTCTGACATCTGTAGAGTTGGCCGATCCAGACGTGTCTTGGACTGAGTCATAGAGACTCTGACATCTGTAGAATTGGCCGATCCAGACGTGTCCTGGACTGAGTCATAGAGACTCTGACATCTGTAGAGTTGGCCGATCCAGACGTGTCCTGGACTGAGTCATAGAGACTCTGACATCTGTAGAGTTGGCCGATCCAGACGTGTGCTGGACTGAGTCATAGAGACTCTGACATCTGTAGAGTTGACCGATCCAGACGTGTCCTGGACTGAGTCATAGAGACTCTGACATCTGTAGAGTTGGCCGATCCAGACGTGTCCTGGACTGAATCATAGAGACTCTGACATCTGTAGAGTTGGCCGATCCAGACGTGTGTTGACTCTCACTTCAGACACTTTATCCCCAGTGTCAGTTCGTAAAGAGCTGGGCCGGTCCGCTCTATACATACGGCCAAAGGTAAGTAGTTGTTATCAAGCATGCTATTCTATCCTGCATCTGTGGTTTTACATGCATCATTCAAGTATATATATGGAGTACAGTTACCCTTACAGCAAGCAGATAGATGTAAAACATTTGTTCAGTAAAAGTCAAACTTCTGTTTTCTACTTTATCATCACACCCACTGGAACACTTCATTTCAAAACTTTAGTGTTAGCTAATTTACTTACAGAATATTGTATTCATATAAACTTATTTTACAGGTATGATTTAATGACCATTGACTAGCATTAGTTTAAAGTCCCCGTGAACCGGAAGTTGTGTGTTTTCTCCAGTGCTGTGACGTATTTCCCAGTGAAAGGGAATATTGAACCGAGGGTTTGACTCTAGCGCTCCTCCTCTCCATCTCTGCTCATAGCAGACTAGCGGCAGACTAGCGGTCAGACTAGTGGTAGACTAGCGGCAGACTAGCGGTCAGACTAGCGGTAGACTAGCGGCTTGCTTACTTGCTTAGCGTCCTTTACACCCCTGCAGGGTTTGGACGACATCCTGTGTAATGCACTTCCATTGTACTCGGTCCATAGCCAAGGTCTGAATATGTCCTTGCCATTCTTTGTCATATTTCTTTCTACTCAATCCAAAGGGTACCATGATAAAGGATTCGGCAGCCTTGTGAAAGTATCTTTTCGTTGTCATACGAACGCCTCCTTTAGGGCGTTTCCAAAGGGGGCCAGGAATGGCCATAAAAGTTTGTAATGGTAAGCGATTATTTTGCATACGTAAAACATGTCCAATCCATTTCCAGCGGCGTTGCATAAGCACTGAAGACAGGGACTCCTTTAGGCCACAATGTTCACGGACCTGTTCATTTGAGATGAAGTCAGACCAACAGATTTTGGCTATGCGTCTTAGGCAGCGGTGGTCGAATATTTCCATCCTTTTTTGTTGGTCAGCTTTTAGAGGCCACGTTTCAGAGGCATACAGTAGTGTCGCCCGAACTATAGCACAATATATTCTTGTTTTTGTTTTGATTCGGATGTCACGTCTATTCCAGAAATATTTCAGTGCCGCAAAGATTGAGGAAGCTCTTTGTATTCTTATTTGAACTTCTTCATCCGAGCTTCCTATTAGGGCAATTTTGCTTCCTAGATATGTGAATGAGGTGACAAATTCCATTGGTTCATTTTCGATGGTTAGGTTGTTATTGGGATTTATGGAGTCAGTGTTAGCAGTCATGTATTTAGATTTTTGGCAGTTTAATTTCAGACCAACAGAAGCTGCCATTTGGGTAATATGGTCAATCATTATTTGCATGGACTCCATTGACTCTGCAAGGACTGCTATATCATCTGCAAATGTAAGATCAGTAATCGGTCGTTCTGATGGGTAAATGGTTACTCCAATAGGGTTATCATCTAGCGCTTTTTTAAGCACATAGTCAATGACAATGTTAAAGAGGCAAGGTGAAAGTATGCCCCCTTGTCGCACCCCTGTTTTAGTGGCAAAAACATGGCCATCTTCACCATAGGCTCTGACTCTGCAGTTTGTGTTTTCATACATTGATGCACAAAGATTAACCAGCTTATTGGGGATTCCTTCCCTTTTGAGTAAAGACCAGATAGTTCCTCTATCGACACTATCAAAGGCTGCTGTGAAGTCCAGGAATGCGACTACAGTTGGTTGCCTAAATTCATGGCGTAGTTCTATTATTTGCCGGAGGGAAAAGATTTGGTCGGTACAACTACGACCTGGTCGAAAACCAGCTTGGTTTTCTCTTGTATACCGTTCGCGAATAGGCAGGATCCGGTTTAAGAGAATTCGCTCCATGAGTTTATAGGCATTGGCAAGAAGGGAAATACCGCGGTAGTTCTTACAATTTCTCTTTTCACCTTTCTTGAAGACGGGTATTATAATAGCAGTTTGCCAATCTATAGGGATCTTTTCATTTGCCCATATTTTGGAATAAAGATCGTGCAGGTCCTGTATCAGGCTCGGGTTTTCAATTTTAAAGAGGTCAGAAGGTAGACCATCTACACCAGGGGCACGGCCACTCTTAAGGCATTTAATGGCTTTTTGAATTTCGTTCAGAGAAGGTGGTTCTTCACTTATGCTGTGATTTAATGACGGATTGCATTTTGGTATGGCTTGGGTAACCTGTGGAGGATTTGATTTTGATTTTTGATTTGATATCTTTATTTTGAACATGTAAATACAATAATAAAAAATATATATATAAAAAAACATATATATATATAGTAAAATAAAACAAAAAACAAAAAACATAAAAATAACATTAAATAAAACTTCATTCTTTACCAGTACAAATCAAAACTCGATTTACATGTACAAAAGGGAGTAGGAAGAAGTAAAACTTATGTACTCCTACCCCTATACTCATACTTTAGTCTGTATATAATCTATAATCTATAAAAATATAATTTTCTATTCACATACATATATTACACAAACACCACAATATTTGTACTCATACTACAGGTTATTCCAAATAAGCTCAAATTATTATTAACAACACTATATTTCTTTATACCTCTGGAATATACTTTCTTTACACATTCTTTTAAATTGCGATATGTTTGTACATTGCTTTAACTCATAATTTAATTTATTCCACAATTTGACACCACTAACAGATAAACAGAAACTTTTCCTGGTAGTTCGAAAACTTGGAGTCTTAAAATTAAACATTCCCCTTAAATTGTAACCCCCCTCTCTTTCAAAAAACATTTTTTGTATAATGCCAGGCAATAAATTGTTTCGTGCCTTAAACATAAATACTGCTGTTTTAAGTTCAACCAGATCAATTAGTTTTAATACTTTAGACTGTAGAAATAATGAATTAGTATGTTCCAAATATCCTGTGTTATGAATTATTCTTATTGCTCTTTTTTGAAGTATAAATAATGATTGCAATGAATTTTGATATGTGTTTCCCCAAACCTCTACACAATAAGTGAAATATGGTAACACCAGTGAACAATACAAAATGTAGCGTGATCTGTAATTCAAAATGTGCTTCGCTTTAGCCAGGATTGAAATACTTCTAGACAGTTTAGATTGTATATATTTTATATGAGATTTCCAGCAAATCTTGTTATCTATAATCACTCCAAGAAATTTCATTACATATACTCTTTCAATATTAACATTTTCGATCTTTAACTGAAATTGCTGATTTAAATTGCTATTGCCAAATATCATAAATTTAGTTTTACTCAGATTTAATGATAGCTTATTTATATCAAACCAATTTTTTATTTTTCTTAATTCCAAATTGATTAGGTCCAAGAGTTGCTCTAAATTCTCACCAGAACCAAAGATGTTTGTGTCGTCAGCAAATAACACAAATTTCAGTGATTCAGATACCTTACATAAATCATTTATGTAGAGAATAAATAATTTTGGTCCCAATACCGACCCCTGGGGGACACCACACTCAATATTCAAACAATCAGATGTATAATCACCCAACTTCACAAATTGTTTCCTGTCTTTTAAATAACTGCTTAACCAATTCAAAATTATTCCCCTGATCCCGAGCCTTTCCATTTTATTAATTAATATCTCATGATTAATTGTATCAAACGCTTTTTTCAAATCAATGAATACCCCCACTCCATATTTCTTTTTGTCTGTAGAATTTGTAATTTCTTCAATGAGTTCAGTTAAAGCTAGTGATGTTGACCTGCTTTTTCTGAATCCATATTGACTGTCATTGAGTAATTTATGTTTAACAATGAATTTATCCAATCTGTCATTGAAAAGTTTTTCTAAAATTTTAGAGAATTGTGGCAGTAAAGAGACAGGCCTATAGTTTGTGAAGTGGTGTTTATCTCCAGATTTGTACAGAGGTATGACTTTAGCTATTTTCATTTGTGTTGGAAATTGACCATTTTGGAACGATAAATTAAAAATGTGCGTTAATGGTTTTGAAATCCCCTCAATTACATTCTTTACTATCTTCATATCTATTTCATTACAATCAGTGGATGTTTTAGTTTTACATGATTTAACAATATCTATTATTTCTTTTTCCTCTACTGCTTTAAGAAACATTGAACATTGATTTCTTTCAATAATATCATTGTATCTGTTATTGATGATCTGTGGAATCGGAATTTTTCCAGCTAAATCTGATCCAACATTTACAAAATATTTATTAAAGTTATTAACCACATCCTCCCAGTTATTAATGTTCTTTTCATTATCAATGAAATACTGGGGATATTTAGACTGTATCGAGTCCCTTCTCATAATACTATTTAGAATATTCCATATACCCTTCATATTATTTTTATTATTCTCTAATAATTTACTATAGTATTCACTCTTACAAGTTCTCATAATCTTAATTAACTTATTTTTATATTTCTTATATTTCTTTTCTGCTTCTACAGATCTGTGTTTAATAAATTCTCTATAAAGTGTATTTTTCTTTTTACAGGCATTTTGTAATCCTTTTGAAATCCATGGTCTATCACTATATTTTTGTTTACTGCAACCTTTTTCTAACGGACAATTCTTATCATATAATAGCTTAAATATTCTTAGGAATTCCCCATATACCTTATCAACATCTTTTTCCTTATATATTGTTTCCCAATCTTGTGAAAACAAATCATTTTTAAATGCATCCATAGTTCTCTTACGAGAGGTTCTCTCGTATTGTGTAAGCTCTGCTTACGCAGCGGGAAAAGCCTTCTTTTCTCGAGATACTGAAACCAAAAATTATCCTTAATTTCATATATTGTCAACGCAGTGCAGCTGCAGGCAGCTGAGCTAGAGCGGCATACTGCGCGCTCATTGGCTGCCGCGCGGCAACTGCTTAAGCCTACCAGTGAGCCTGGCGTGACGTCACGCCCAATGAGGGCGCGCGCGGCCTCGCGCGTCACAGCCCGCCAGAAAGGGCGGCGTCAGAGCGTATATAAGGAAGGCTCGTAGGCTATATTCTCTGATTTCTGTCTTTTCAGCGAAGCACTCGCATCGCTGATCTCTGAGAGGAAACCGTCGCCGTGGCCTTCTTGGATCAAGCTAACGAGCCAGCTTAGGACAGCCTGAGGAAGCCGGACGATCTCTTCGCCGCCTTCAGCCTGCCGTGCCAGCTCAGCTATCCGGCGATACATATCCTTCATTGATAAGCTCTTTTGCGTGTGTTTGCCTTTTTCTCCGCAGCACTCTAAAAGAGCACGAGGCGTTGTTGCAAATGCCTCGCACCACGTGCGGCTCATGCCGCTCGCCGCTCAGCGACAGAGACCGCCATCTCCTCTGCGCTCTCTGCCTGGGACGGGATCATGCAGCCGTCGCGTTTTCCTCGGGCGGCTGCGAATTCTGCGAAGAGCTGCAGATGTCGACCCTGCGGGCTCGACTCGCCCTCTTTACAGACACCGCTCCTGCCGTTGCTGGGCCGCTTAAGAAGAAACGCCGCTCACAACGCCCACCGGAGCCTGAGACACGAGCCAGGGCCTCGCCGGAGCCTCTCCCGCGAGCCTCGCTCTCTCCCTCTCCGCCCCCGCTCCCCGACGCGCAGCCGACGGCTCTCGCCCTCGATGCCGTCGACACAGCGGATGAAGCGGATGACAACGATCGATTGGAGATGCGGATGATTACGGGGCTCGCTCTCTTCCTCTGTTCGAGCCGCGCAAAACGTGCCGCTCACAAGGGATCGCAGACGCGTACGGTCACGGGGCTAGCTTTCTTTACGTTACAAGAAAGCTACCCCCCCCCCCCCGCCCGCCGTCTCCCGGCAAAAGGAGAAAAGAGTGTTCTAGACCCGCCAAGGCCGGTTTAACCTCCATCTCTAACATATTTCTCAGTCCCCTCCTAGTTCAGGCTACTGGGAATATCTATACTGCAGTAAACGAGCCTGTTACAGTACACGCACGCCTGCAAACATGATAACGCTCTCTGGCTACTCGCTCTCCCCGCACTCTCTCCCTCTGTTCGAGCCGCGCACACTGCGCCGCTCACAAGGGATTGCAGAAGCTGACAGTCGCGGGGTTAGTTTTCTTTACGTTACAAGAAAGCTACTGTCCCCGCGTCCGTCACTCGCCGGTGATAGGAGGAAAGAGAGTGTTCGAATCCCACCGAGGCTTGGCTACCGCCTTCTCACATATTTCTAGGCGGCTGGAGATATTAATATTGCAGTATACGAGCCTGTTACCTTACACGCTCGCCTGCAAAACATGATGACGCTCCCGCTACTCGCCCCGCTTCCCGCGCAAACTGCGCCGTTCTCAGGGATGTCAGAGCGGACGGTCACGAGTAATGCTCAGCACCCCGCGTGCCTCACTCACCGGCGGAAGGAGGAGGGAGATGTTTGTAGCCCCGCTGAGGCCGGGCCATTCTCCAATTCCCGTACATTTCTCAGCCCCCTCTGAGTTTAGGCGGCTGAAAATGTTAATGTTGCAGCAACGAGCCTGTTATAATACACGCACGTCTGCACGCTATCGCCGACGAAAAGCATGACCCACACTCTCTTATGCTCGAGCGAACCGATTGCCTATGCACTCTTCCCCTGTGGCTCAGTGGCAGAATAACAGGCTTTCACACCAGAGACCCGTGTTCGATCCCGGCTCTGGCAGCAAACATTTTTTATGCTGTTCACTGATCCGAGCTCGCGGCCAGCTTCTCACACGCACTTAAGAAGATGATCGCAGATGTGTATTGCAGCCAATGAGTCAGTTACACAACTCGCTCGCCTGCACACAAACGCTGTTCATACAGCGGCCCAGAAAATCTGGAAAAGAGTGTTAATTCTGGTTATTCGGCTCACGCCGACGGTGCGGCTCAAGCCGTCAGTGTTATGAGTGTAGTAAACATGCCCACGTCCCAGTGTTCATCGCTACACACAAGCACAATTTCCCCTGTGTACCCCACAGAGTGCACTCGCATGAAGCGCGCTACGGCCGCTCGAGTGATAACTGTAGGTCACGCGCCCACACTTCAGTGCTCACACCTACACAGTGTTCGCTCTGTCTCACACGCTTGGGGACCAGAACATTCTGCCACTGGCCGCGTGTTAATAAAGAGCCCTGTGCCCGCTACACAGCACGCACACTCTCATGTAAACACGCACGAGCCAGCCACCGGCTGTGTGTTAATAAAGAGCCCTGTGCCCGCTACACAGCGCGCACACTCTCATGTAAACACGTACGAGTCAGCCACCGGCTGTGTGATAATAAAGAGCTCTGTGCCCGCTTTACAGCACGCACACTCTCCGATAAACATGCACGAGCCCGCCCCGCTTCCGCGCCGCGAGCCGTCACACACAACGCTCTCTCACAGTGCCGTTCAGCCGGCTGCCGCCATCAGCGAACCCCCGTTCCCCCTCACTGTCACTGCGCGACTCGCGCTTACACCGCCACAGATCCCCCGTCCCGCGCTGTGCGGCGGGCGAGACTCAGAGGCGATTCAACCCCTAGCTATGAGTGCGAAGGCATGGAAAGCTATTCAGGGAGTGTCGAAGTGGGTACTGAACACAGTGATAAAGGGCTATTCGCTTCAATTCGCGCTCGGGCCGAGACTATAGTGAAAGCGGATGCAGCGCATCTGCTTCACACAGAAATAGCGAATTTGCTGCACAAAGGGGGCGATAGAACGGGTTCTCCCTCCGGGTTCCGAGGCAGGCGTATACAGCCGCTATTTCCTCGTTCCCAAGAAGGGCGGAGCACTCAGACCTATATTGGATCTGAGATATTTGAATAAAACGCTTATGAAACGGCCGTTCAAAATGCTCACAACCAGTCAAATCCTCGCGCAGATTCGCCCGGGGGACTGGTTCATATCTCTCGACCTGAAAGACGCGTACTTTCAGATTCAGATTATACCCCGTCACAGGCCATTCTTGAGATTCGCCTTCGACGGCCAGGTATATCAGTACACCGTCCTGCCGTTCGGCCTATCCCTGGCACCCCGTACATTTACGAAGTGCATGGATGCGGCTCTCGCACCCCTGAGATCGAGGGGAATGCGAATCCTGAACTATCTGGACGATTGCCTCATTATAGCGCACTCGGCGGAGGAACTAGTTTCCCACAGAGAAGCGCTTCTCGGTCACCTGCAAAGCTTGGGTCTTTCCGTGAACTGGGACAAGAGCTCTTAGCCCCCAGCCAGTCTATCACTTTTCTGGGTATAGATCTGGACTCGGCGGCGATGACGGCCAGACTGTCCGCACAGCGCGCGCGCTGTGTTCGACACCTCGCCGCTTCCTTTCAGGAGTGCACTCGCATGAAGCGCGCTACGGCCGCTCGAGTGATAACTGTAGGTCACGCGCCCACACTTCAGTGCTCACACCTACACAGTGTTCGCTCTGTCTCACACGCTTGGGGACCAGAACATTCTGCCACTGGCCGCGTGTTAATAAAGAGCCCTGTGCCCGCTACACAGCACGCACACTCTCATGTAAACACGCACGAGCCAGCCACCGGCTGTGTGTTAATAAAGAGCCCTGTGCCCGCTACACAGCGCGCACACTCTCATGTAAACACGTACGAGTCAGCCACCGGCTGTGTGATAATAAAGAGCTCTGTGCCCGCTTTACAGCACGCACACTCTCCGATAAACATGCACGAGCCCGCCCCGCTTCTGCGCCGCGATCCGTCACACACAACGCTCTCTCACAGTGCCGTTCAGCCGGCTGCCGCCATCAGCGAACCCCCGTTCCCCCTCACTGCCACTGCGCGACTCGCGCTTACACCGCCACAGAGATCGAGGGGAATGCGAATCCTGAACTATCTGGATGATTGCCTCATTATAGCGCACTCGGCGGAGGAACTAGTTTCCCACAGAGAAGCGCTTCTCGGTCACCTGCAAAGCTTGGGTCTTTCCGTGAACTGGGACAAGAGCTCTTAGCCCCCAGCCAGTCTATCACTTTTCTGGGTATAGATCTGGACTCGGCGGCGATGACGGCCAGACTGTCCGCACAGCGCGCGCGCTGTGTTCGACACCTCGCCGCTTCCTTTCAGGAGTGCACTCGTGCACTCAGGAGGGAAAAGTTTTTCCATTGAAAACTTTTCAGAGGTTGCTGAGCCACATGGCATCAGCAGCAGCCGTCCTGCAGCTGGGTTTACTCCGAATGCGTCCGCTTCAACGCTGGCTAAAAACGGAAATGCCCCGCAAAGCATGGATTTCGGGCCGTGCTCCAATCAGAGTGACTCAGCGCTGTGTTACAGCCCTGCAGCCCTGGCTGGCGGCCGAATGGTATCAGCGGGGAGTGTCGATGGGAACCATCGCACACCGCAAAGTGATCTCGACAGACGCGTCCAACATGGGTTGGGGAGCGACTCACGAAGGCAGTCCGATTTGCGGCCCGTGGTCGAATACGGAGAAAGACCTTCACATAAACTGTCTAGAGATGCTGGCGGTCGAGAAAGCGCTGAAGCACTTTCTACCGCTTCTACGGGGACACCATGTGCTAGTTCGCTCGGACAACATGTCAGTGGTGTCGTACGTGAACCGCCAGGGCGGAATCAAATCCAGAACCCTGTGCACGCTCGCAGAGCGCCTCCTATCCTGGGCTCAAGGCCCGTTGCGCTCCCTAAGGGCAGCTCATGTACCCGGTCGTTTGAACGACGGCACGGACAGACTGTCCAGGGACAACGTTCCCCCAGGGGAATGGTCTCTACACCGCCAGACGATACAGACGCTTTGGCGTCGTTTCGGCGAAGCGAAGATCGACCTCTTCGCCACGAGCGAGAACGCTCAGTGCCAGAGGTTTTTCTCGAAACAGGAGGACGCGCTGGCCCAGACCTGGCCCAGCTCTCCGTTGTACGCGTTCCCACCGATCTCGATGCTACCTCAAGTGCTAGCGAGGATCAGGGAGGCGAACTGCACAGTGCTCTTCATAGCCCCGCGCTGGGAAAACCAACCATGGTTCCCCGAGCTAATGAGACTGGCAGACACAGCCCCATGGCCGATTCCGGTGAGGAGAGATCTCCTCTCTCAAGCCCGAGGCTCGATTCTGCATCCCCATCCAGAGCACTGGTCTCTGCATGCGTGGATAATCAACGATTACTCGTTGGCCTGCCAGAAGGGGTAATTAACACGATCACGCAGTCCAGAGCCCCCTCGACGAGGCGGCTCTATGCGTCTAAATGGTCAGTGTTTAACAAGTGGTGTGTGAATACGGGTTCTAATGCTCGAACCTGTGGAGTTCCACAGGTACTGAAATTTCTCCAAGAGATGTTGGACGCGGGCAGGTCCCCCTCCACGCTCAAGGTTTATGTCGCGGCCATAGCAGCGTTCGCTGAGTCGGCGCGCGGCCGTGCACTGGGCAGAAATGAACTCATTACCCGCTTTCTACGCGGGGCCAGGAGAATGAACCCTCCACGGCCCCCGACGGTTCCTATTTGGGACCTGTCCCTGGTCCTGGAGTCCTTAAAAGCGCATCCCTTTGAGCCTTTGGACTCTGTGGAGTTGAAATACTTAACGCTTAAGACCGTTTTTCTGCTAGCTCTGGCTTCAGTTAAACGTGTGGGAGATTTACACGCGCTGCCCATCAGCTCGTCGTGCCTCGAGTTTGGACCTAACGACTCGTTAGCCATTCTCAAACCGAAGCACGGCTATGTCCCCAAAGTGTTAGGCACTCCCTTCAGGACTCAGGTCGTTACCCTATCGGCCCTGCCGTCCTCCAGCAGTGAGGAAGGGGTTAACTGCCTTTGCCCGGTCAGGGCGTTAAGGTGTTATGTAACGCGCTCTGCAGCCTTCAGGTTCTCAGAGCAGCTTTTCGTTTCGTTTGGCGGGCGCACCAAGGGTCGCGCCGCTTCGAAACAGACACTGTCCAGATGGATAGTAGACGCGATTGCAGCAGCTTATGCGTCAAAAGACCTGCAATGTCCGTTAGGCATACGGGCTCATTCCACCAGAGGCATGGCCTCATCGTGGGCATGGTCCAGTGGGATTTCCATTGACGACATTTGTAGGGCGGCGGGCTGGGCGTCCCCCTCCACATTTGTTAGGTTTTATGACCTGGAAGTTCCCGCTATGCAGGCTAAACTTCTGTCAGTCTAGTCGTGATTCGTGTCCTGCCCAAGGGTCAGGCTGTATTACCGATTAGCTTGTCTGTTGAGCTGCACGCTCAGGGTATCAGTTACATGAACCGGCAGTGCCGTTCTGTGTTTTTCCCTATGTGTGCTTATGAACATGTGTTGGCCCGCACCGCTGGCCACCTGTTTTATCACCTCTATGTTTTTCTATGAGTCATATGTGATTGTTAGGCTCGCACGGCGTGGACAAAGGGTTCCCGCTGCGTAAGCAGAGCTTACGCAATACGAGAGAACCTCTCGTAAGAGAACGATACTTGGTTACTCACGTAACCTCGGTTCTCTCTAGAGAGGGAACGAGTATTGCGTTCCCTGACCGTGCTGAGCCTATCGCTCGTGTCGCTTCAGTCGACAGAAAACAGAGAATATAGCCTACGAGCCTTCCTTATATACGCTCTGACGCCGCCCTTTCTGGCGGGCTGTGACGCGCGAGGTCGCGCGCGCCCTCATTGGGCGTGACGTCACGCCAGGCTCACTGGTAGGCTTAAGCAGTTGCCGCGCGGCAGCCAATGAGCGCGCAGTATGCCGCTCTAGCTCAGCTGCCTGCAGCTGCACTGCGTTGACAATATATGAAATTAAGGATAATTTTTGGTTTCAGTATCTCGAGAAAAGAAGGCTTTTCCCGCTGCGTAAGCAGAGCTTACGCAATACTCGTTCCCTCTCTAGAGAGAACCGAGGTTACGTGAGTAACCAAGTATCGATTCATCTGTTCTGACCCGTCTGAATAGAGGTTTATTATCTTTTTTAGATGTATAATTGCTGTTGTAAACTATAAAAACTGGTAGGTGGTCACTAATATCATTTATTAATAATCCACTCACTGTATTGTTATCTATATCATTTGTAAAAATATTATCAATTAGTGTTGCACAGTGGGAAGTAATCCTACTGGGTTTTGTAATTTTGGGGAAAAAGCCCAGACTGTACACTGTATTAATGAAATCTTCTATCATATTAAGCTTATTTGGATTTAACAAATCAATGTTGAAATCACCACAGATAAACATGACTTTCTGATTAGTTATCCTAAATTGTTCCTCCATCCACTTCTTAAATAAATCCATATTAGAACCAGGTGATCTATAGATGCAACTCACAATAACATTTTTCTTATTTTCCCTACATACTTCTATTGTGACACATTCAAGTAAATCATCCACCACTGTAGACATTATTTCCAACATCCTATAGTTCAATTTCTTGTCCACATACAAAGCCACACCACCACCCTTCTTGTTTTCTCTGTTAATACAAAACATTTCATAACCTTCCATTTCAAAATCTAAGCCTTTATCATTATTAATCCAAGTTTCAGATATAGCAATTATATTGAAAGGCTGTTTAAACTGATTTAGATAATGTTTGATGTTTTGAAAGTTGGCATATAGGCTCCTGCTATTAAAGTGGATTATGGATAATTGATTTTCAGACTTAACTGAACTATTAAACTGTTCATTAGTATAATAAAAACAATTGGTGTTGGTGTTGCGGAAAAAATTGTTTACAGGATCTATGTCATTTTCCAGGTCCTGTGAATGATATTCTGTGTATTCAAAGATGTTCAACTCTAGTTGATCATGATCAACAGTCTTCTGCAGTGGTTGATTTACTCCGGTACATGTGTTAGTTGTAAAAGATGTCATAGTGTAAACATCGATACAGCCTACCTGTTGAAGTTCAATATTTCATGACTATTTTGGTGTACTGGATCGAGAATGAATAATCAATTTGTCCTGACGTAGATAGGCAATGTCCCCCCTTTCTCTCGCAGCTCTCATCTCCGGCATCAGTTCCTTCCTTTTTCTTCTGACAATATCCGTAAAATCCTCGTTGATGAAAATTTTGGATCCTTTCAGTGACTTGGTACGCTGTAGGATGGCAGATCTATCCTTTTGCCTCAGAAATTTCACTACAATTGGCCTTGATCTCTCTCCTCCGGGTTTCCCTGTGCGGTGTGCCCTCTCCACTTCAACATCTCGCTGCAGCTGTAACTTTTCAGCCAGTACTTTCCTCACTTTTTCCTCCGTCTCGGCCCAGGTCTCACCTGGTGTCTCCTGAATTCCCTCAAAAACGAGGTTGTTACGTCTGGATTGTCCCTCCAAATACTCCATTTTGTCCGTGACAGCGAGTAAGTTGTCACACACTTTAAAGATGTCTGATTGCATCGCGTTGCCACGTTCGGATTGCTTAGCGATATCACTTTTGATGTCATCCACATCTTTTTGAGTAAATTGTAAGCTTGTTTTTATGTCCTGTAGATCCTTGGTTATCGCGTCCAGTCTGCTGTTTGTAGAATCCATAATGATTTTAACAAAGCCTTTGAAGTTATCGTGTTGTTGTTCCAGCAGCGCCACAAACATTTCCTTTTGTTGCTGCATCAGCTCATTTACATGAGTTAGTGACACATAATCATCATCCGATTTCACTTCAGGTTTCGCCTTTGGCGGCATTTTACCGTTCAGTTGTAGAAGCGACAAGCGATGAAAAATCAACAAACAATGCCAAACCTCTGGTGCGGTTTGGATGCCGTTCAAAGGCGCGGGGCACAATCAAGCATATTCTCAAAAGAAGTTCCAATGGTTTATGGTTTTAGTTTTGAGTTAACTATAGTAACCCTGGTTTAGTGTTGTCATAAACACTCACTGTAGTGTTCTCCTTGTGTCAGGTGCGGATCCGAGAGGATCTTCATCTACCATCTTGGTTTGTTGATTTAACAGTTCAGCAAAATATTCACACCATCTGTCATGTAGTTGTTTTTTGCTTTTAATAACCTGGTCATGCTTGTCCAGTATGGTTCCACTGATAGGTTTTGAATATTTTCGTGCCAGATTGTTGACCAATCGAAATAGTTTTTTGCAATCTCCTCGATTTTGGGCATTTTCCAATTCTATAGCTTGATTTGTCCAAAAGATTTCCCTGTCCTGTTTGGCAGAGCGTTTTATCTGCCTGGCTAATTCAGCTGTAAGGATATGATTGTTATTGTTTCGTGCAGTCTTCCTCTGATGGGATAGGGAAATGGTATTTGTGCTAATCCAGTCATCATTCTTCTTTTTTGTATGTCCTAGTACAGCTTTTGCAGAAGTGGTAAGGCTTTGTTTGATTTGTGTCCATATTCCATTGACTGAGTAGGAGATGAGCTGTGGTTTAGAGTTGCTATACTTAGAGACAAACATAGTTTTCTTGTCTGGGAGTTTTAGTTGTGTAATATCGAACTTTTGGAGTGGCTTTTTTCGTTTTTCACATATGGGGCGCACTTTTATCTTGGCCAATACTAGAGCATGGTCTGTAACAATATTTATGCCCCAGTGGGAGCGAGCATCCAACAGGGTGTGACGCCAGTGTTTACGGATTAGTATAAAATCAATTTGATTGCGGGTCTTTCCATTTGGGCTAATCCAGGTTTGTAGATGGCGACGTTTATGGCTGAACAGGGTGTTGGCCACTATAAGATGATGGTTTGATGCTAGGAACAAGAGACGCTCTCCATTATCAGTCAGTGTTCCAAGGGAGTTAGTTGCCGCTAGTTCCAAGGGACTAGCGGCAGACTAGCGGTCTGAGGAGCGTCAGACTAGCGGCAGGCTAGCGGTAGACTAGCGGTCTGAGGAGCGGCAGACTAGCGGCAGACTAGCGGTCTGAGGAGCGTCAGACTAGTGGCAGGCTAGCGGTAGACTAGCGGTCTGAGGAGTGGTTCAGCGTTTCCCAACCCAAGCCGTCAAACACACGTCATCAGAGAAGGAACACCATTCCAGACCGGAAGCAACTGTTCAGACTTTGATTAAAGATTACCACGGCAAACTATTTGTTTCTGTGTATTACCTTGCACAGATATATTGTTCACCACAACACTAGTAATATGCTCTTAAGAAGTAAATAGGGTCAATTTTGATTTCATGTCGACTTTAATAAACAAACAAAAACACAGTTAAGAGTCTAAAGCACACCTTGCAATGATAATAGTGAATATTTTAACTGTAATAAAATACAGCAATAATGTCTCTACACATTCACCAATAAGAAGTGTTGTGCTATAATGGCGACCACAGATACTTTTATTTGTGAAAAACATGTTGTGTTTGTTAAATAGGAGCCGCTGGGATTGTCTGAGGACAGCGTCTCTTCACATACACCCGTAAGACATGTTTGTGCCTCAGTGGATATCATGATGTGATGACGAAAGCTTTCTTCTCTGTGTTGATGTGTATTTCACTGAAGGTTAAGGTGTCACTGCATCTGTCTGAGGAAATAGAGAATCTGCAGGATCCTGAGGAGGAGGAGGACATTATACCTGTACGTTTCATACATATTAAACGTGAACCAAAGTACTTTGTGAAAATTTTGCAACTACACCATACAGTATTATACATTAATAACTAATGATTTTTACAACAGAAGTGAATCAGTCAAACTAACTTTATCTGGATAATAGCCTAAACACTCTCTGTTACTGTAATCTCCTGTTATCACTGTAAAGCTGCTGTGAAACAGTCTATATTGTTAAAGTGCTGTATAAAGGAAGGAAACTTGACTTATCTATTAACTATATTCTCTTTTTGTACATCTCACCTAAAGTAGTTGACTTGGCTTCACCACACCAGATGCTTCTGCCTGACCTGTGTGTGTAGTGCAGCGGTTCTCAAACTGGGGGCCGCGGCCCCCTGGGGGGCCACTAGATGGCGCTAGGGAGGCCGCAAAGAAATTCTAGAATATGAAATTATTTTTAAAAATTATTTTACCTGTACGCAAGTTAGGATTGTCCTATGTGAACTATGATGTATTTAAAAAAAAAAAAATTTATTAAAAAAAATTAATAATATCAATTATACACAGCACATTACGCTGAAACGTCACCAAACCGTTGAGGTATAGTGAACACAACGACATGAACACGCCGATAAATGCCAAGACTATTTAAAATGGACAAGTTTTTAGATAGAGGATGCAGTGTCTCAGCTGAAAAGGTCACAACAGAAGAGCCCAGCGTGAAAAAAACGAAACTGCGTAAATTTGACGACTCGTACATAAAATATGGCTTTATGGAACATAGTGACGGCAGACCACAGTGCACACTGTGCTTGAAGATTTTATCCGTTGAAGCACTGAAACCATATAAACTCAACCGACATCTCACAACAATTCATCCGGAGCATGCAAATAAAAGTAAGGATTTTTTTCAGAGAAAGAAAGAAGAATACGTCAAGCAAAAGGTACGACTGACTAACATCACGACAATACCTGAGAAAGCACAGCAAGCATCGTATCTTGCAGCCCTGCGAATAGCCAAATGTAAAAAGCCTCACACAATCGGAGAGGAATTAATACTTCCAGCAGCAGTGGATATGTGCCGAGTGATGGTCGGGGAGGAGGCCGCGAATAAGATTAAATCCATACCGCTGTCCAACGATACAGTAAGCAGGCGGATCAAAGACATCTCTTTTGATGTAAAATCTCAACTGACCGAAAGATTACGATCGTGTGAGCAGTTCGCGCTTCAGCTTGATGAATGCACTGACGTTAGTAGTGCTGCGCAGGTATTAGTGTACGTTCGATATGTATGGGACAGTAAAATTATGGAAGATTTTTTATTTTCAAAAGAACTCGAGGGGAGAGCCACAGGTGAGGACATTTTCAAAATGTTGGACACTTTCATGGTAGAAGAAAATCTGAGCTGGGAAAAATGCGTGTCTGTTTGCACTGATGGTGCGGCAGCAATGACTGGGCACAAGAGTGGAGTTGTCACCCGAATTCAAGCCATAAATCCAAAGATCGCAGCCACTCACTGCATGCTTCATCGTCAAGCACTTGCATCGAAGTTAATGGCACCCGAGCTGCATGATGTGTTGGAAGTAGTAGTAGCGGCTGTCAACTTCGTGAAGTCAAGACCGCTGAAGTCACGTCTCTTCGCAAAACTATGTACAGAGATGGGAGCAGCTCATGATCGGCTACTGTTCCATTCAGAGGTGAGGTGGCTCTCACGTGGAAGGGTTTTAGAGCAAGTGTTTGAACTCAGACGTGAGCTTCATGATTTTTTGAAAGAACATAAACCTGATCTAGAACTGTTTTTTTCTGACCAACAGTGGATGGCAAAACTAGCATACCTTGCAGACATTTTCAGTAGTCTCAATGGACTGAATCTGTCCATTCAGGGATGTTATTCCACAATACTGGAGGCAAGTGACAAAATAAATGCATTCAGGAGAAAAATTGACCTGTGGTTGCGTAAACTACAAAGAGGCATCACTGACATGTTTCCAAATCTATCAGAATTTTTGGATACAAACTGCATGGCAGTGGACTTCATGCTCAACACCATTACCAGTCACCTCACCTCACTGAATGAACATTTCAGTCGCTACTTCACAGACATTGACATGGAGAAATATGACTGGGTTCGAGATCCCTTTTCTTGTGATGTGATGGCCAGTGGCCTCAGTGGAAAGGCTGAAGATGAACTTTTGGAACTGTCCAGTGATCGTACTCTCAGGATGAGATTTAATCAGCAGGGCCCAGCAGAATTTTGGCCCACAGTTGAAAAGGAGTACAAGGAGGTTGCTCTTCAGGCCATGAGAATATTGCTGCCTTTCCCAACAACATACCTTTGTGAGACATCTTTCTCAGCCATGATGGCAATAAAGACAAAATACAGGGCACGGCTTAATGTGGAAGATGACTTGAGAGTTTGCCTGTCCCCAATAACACCCAGAATTGATAAGCTCTGCAAAGAAAGACAGTCTCACCCTTCCCACTGAGGTTGTGTGTACTTGAACAGTGGTTACTAAATTGATGTGTCTGCATTGCATGATTTCTTTTATATTGTAAAACTTGTATAATATTGAAAAACTATTTCTTTAAGTAGAGCAGAATTTGTTTTATGTTTCTTGCAGAAAAAAATATTGCTGAAAAAACAGATTGCTGTTCAAATTGCAAACCAAACTTGAGCCACTGTCATTTACTACATTAAAATGTAAGAAGTTTAATGCACTTTTTTACAATCATATGTAAATTAATTTTTCAGTATCTTCTACTATGGACATCATAAATTACTGTTCAGTATTCAAAACTTTTGTTGCACTTTTCAGACAACATTATTGTTAACTGTCAAACTATTTTTTATAACAATTTGTTATATTTTATGAAATGTAGAATTTAACAAATTTTGTATATTCAACATCAGAGACATAAGGCTACAAACAAAATTGTTGTTCCAGCATTGTACAAATTCATTTGTTTTTGGTACAATCTAAAATTTGTAAGTAAAATTGTAAGTTTGAGGATGTTTTCGTCATGAGTTTTCTTTTGGGGGGCCACAAAAGGTTTCACCCTACACAAGGGGGCCTTCTCCTGAAAAAGTTTGAGAACCACTGGTGTAGTGGAGTCGCTACAGTGTTTTCACTTCTGATTGTCTGCCTGTTCATCTGAAGGTCATCAATGAAAGGTCATCATGCTGGTGGTGAAACGGTAAACCCTGCAGATAATCTTGCTAGCAATATGTATTTCACTTCAATATATAACTACAATCTACAACTAAATTTCTAACCCTTTCTATGAATAGAATAGATTGGTGGAGCACTAACCAGAACAAGTTATTCAGTAACACACTGAGAGTCAGGTTAAATATGTTGTTAATTATAGTCAAATGGCTGTATTGTGCGGTTGGTTGTCTGTTTGTTTGCCACCATGTTGGATTTGTACACTTTCTATCAGTGTTTAACAGGATTAGAGTATAGAGGCCAAAGGCGACTCAGAGCAAGATTCAGCTTATGGAGAGTCATTGCTCTTGGACCAACAGAGGGTCATTACAGCTCCACAATAACACAACAGAAGTGTTCCTGGGCATATAGTTATTTAACCACAGTGATGACGTGTGTTTTACAGATGGAAAATGACAGAAGAAAGGAAAGACTAGAGGAGAGACGACGAAAGGCCAGTTCAGATAATCAGCTGTGATCTATGTTTCAGCAGCGAACTGTCAAAAGTCCTCATGAAATAAACATGTACCCTAGTTTCTTTGTTAGAGCACATTACTAGTCTTGTAGTGGACAATTAATCTGTGCAAGTTAATACATAGAAGAAAAATGTCTTTGTCGTGGTAATCTTTAATTAAAATCAGGACATTTGCTTCCACTCTGGAATTGAGTTCCTTCCCTGATGATGTCGTCAGTTTGAATATCCCTAACCAATCGAAGCGTCTGCTGTGAGAGGAGGCGTGGCTACATAAACCCCGCCCTCTATTCAGTATTCCCTTTCACATGGAAATACGTCACAACACTGAATTAACACTGAGTTTCAACTTCTGGTTCACGGGGATTTAACATGGAGAGAAAAATGTGGACAAAATAAAATAACCATACAGTAGAAAGTATGATAGTAACCTAACAGATGCAGTCAGTGTAATTTCTTATGTTCTTCCTATTGTCAAGAGGCTACACAAATGCCAAAGCCTACAATGCGTTGATCTTCTAAAGGGTGGTCCATCAAGCAACACCGGATTACACCTCATATCTAAATGAATAAAACTACTCAAAGAGACATAATGTTTGCTTTGCTGAATATAATTAATCACGTCTGTGATCAAGTAGCCTGACTATGCCAGACTTCGTACTTCCGCTCAATTTCATTTCGCTTCTGTACTCAGTCTGAGACCGCGTCATAGCTTTCCGTTTTCCTCCGGCCTGAAAACAGCCGGCCAATCAGCGAACAGAGGGCGGGCTGAGAGCCGTGACGTAGACACTGATTGTACCGTGGATGCGTAGATTTACTTCACATAATCTGCAAAAGTCATTCACAGCCATGTTCACTCCGGTATTTCGCTCGATGGTTTTGTTTTCGCATCATACATGTGTTTACAGTGGAAGTTAGATGCGGCTGAGCATGCGCATAACACACGCCATAACCAAACGTCATGTGATTGGCTTACAGGTAACCAATGATTTTAAGCTTCAGACTAGCGCCCCCAGGCGGTAAAGAAAACGTTTTCTATTACGGAACTCCAGACTCTGTCTACGAAGCAAAGCGAAGTAGCAGAGTCTGGTATTACCAGGCTAGTGATCAAGGCGATTATGACAGCAATAAATGGTCAATATCTGTAAATAAAATACCCTGATGATTGAGGCTACGAATAAAAAGATGATGTTGTTTTGGCTGGAGCAGTGATAACAGAGTGTGCATTTAATTCATTAATTGAAGATTAGTTTATAATGTGCCATCACATTAGAACAAGCAAGTAAGCTTGTATTTGTTTAGTATATAAAGATTTTGACTGAAGTAAATAATAAAGCCTGTCGTCACACAGGTGATCAGTGAGAGGAGGAACTAGCTGCAAGTTTCCCTCCGGAGTCTGGATCTCCTTCCCATGCCATCATCACCCTGACGGCTCTCGAACACACGATTTCAGCTGCACAACAACACACAAGTAAGAAGAAGACGTACCAGCCAGATATATATGCATCTGCATTGCTGTGAGTTTTATGATTTACACAAGTTGTCAACTGCTTCTTGTCCCCCTTTCCCAGAATGGTATATGCTATGCAGGAGCTGTAGGGTCTGGATTCCTCAGCCTGAGATCACATGATCCAGATGTGGCCATATCAACCTCATCAACTGGCAGTATAGCAGACTTCATCACCCAATCACTACCTTTCTTGTTCAATGAGTTGGACCTGAAGAGGTCATTTATACATCCGTTTCTTTTTGTTCTGCAAACTGTGATTACTTAAAACTGCGATGAACTGAGAAATACAATTTTCCTTGAGCTTTTGACATATAAGAGGTCATCATACTATAAGAATATCCTGTAAGTTTCAGAACTGAAAACGTCCTTGTTAGTCCACTAAAAGCTTTTATTGACAGCAGGCACAGCGAACGACAGGTTTTTCACAGTGGGGATCTATGAGGTCAAAGGGTATCAAACTCCGCCTCCGCAGAAGATCAACGCCTACTTCAACACTGCCCGTTTAGCCCCGCCCACCGATTCACACATTACATGAAACTCATTATAATATGCAAAACTGTTATCCAATAATAGCAGTGGGCGTTTACTGCCAATAATTTCTGATCCACTCGCTAGTATCTGTTGCCCCGCCCACGCTATGGTCTCGTGAATATTCATGGTAGCTCCACCAGATATAGGCACGTTTTCACCACAATCTTTGAATTAAAAAAGTAACTTAACTGTCAAATGTAATCGATATGGGTGACAGAAATAACAAGGAATACGTCTGTGGTTTGAAATGTCACGGTTTTCATTATTACTATTCGGAGTTTGGATCTTGCCGTCCTCGCGCCATTTCATCACGCTTTTGTTCATGTTCGTTTTAAGAAGTCTTGATAATAGGGTGAATTACACACGATGTTGTCACGAGTTTAAGATTATTGAGTGTATTTCGAATCAGAGTGTTTTGCACATAGATATTCACTCGTTGTACTTTCTCGTGCTGACTCACAGGTTCCGTCAAGTTTTTTTTTACCTCAGTCCAGATTTTTATATTGTGCGATCATACGTGTATTCGCGAGATCTCGTGGGTCCTCGTGACTTCAGCTGTCAGTCACGGCCACAGCCGTTCCGCAACAAATCCGGACCTGGTGGGTATTGAAGGACGACGGAGAAACGCGCGCATGCTAGAAATAGAACCGACGCCTATTTTTCACGCGACACGCAAGCGTGTTGGAAGCGTTTCCAGGCAAAATAGAATAGGAAAAGATGTTTATATGTCATTTTGACACGAATACATATTAATAAATGACATTTTGATGTTTGAGAGTCTCTAGGTTTTGACATAAATGCGGATATGAATGTAATTTAAAAAAATATTATCAATTTTCAAATACTGCACCTGTCAATACAAAACAAAATATTCTATAGCCTATTTTGCCGTCAACACTGCCGACGTTGTCTTTGCTGCTATATATTTATGTTAAAAATGAAGTTTAGGCCTTCCACAACTCTCTCCCCATACTGTATGTCGAATATATCACCAATGAGGCTTATCATGTCACCTAGCAGCAGCAGCGCCGCGTCAGACACGTTTCTGGTGTGCAAAGACAGAAAACTCCACGCAACAGAAACGCCACGCTCACGCCACGCAGCCAGTGTGTCGCCGGCCGTGGAATGTGTATCCGCCATACATTAGACGTCATACATCCAGAAACATACATTAGCAGAACTCTGTCTGTCTATTTTATGCATATTTACATCTTTATTCAACAAACCATATTATCGATAAATTGTCAGATTTGAGATGAACCAGGACGCAAGTGCATGCCAAGCTGTGGGTGGAGAATGTAATGGTTCGAAATATATATATATATATATTTTTTTTTTTAACCGAGAACTGTTACCTGCTATGTACAATAGACCCTTATCACACTTACTATTTCCAGTAAGTGAAGCAGTGAATCGCTACTTCCGGTACTTTTGCAACGCAATCAAAGCTAATGGCAGAATCCTCTCACCGGTGTAACTGCAGTGATCCGGCTGCTCTAAGTCTAAACAACGACATCCTTACTTCAGAGTTCATGATTTTCCGACACAAAAAGAATTGAGGAAAGTATGGGTGAGACTGATACGGCGGGATAAAGTCCTTCTTTTAAAATTATACACAGGAGTATATACTGTAGTTGTGTGTAGTATGCCTATGCATTTCCGCAACAGAAGATGGTTTACATCTTGTATCTTCTGCCTGCTGAAATGTTCCTATAAATATATTTTCCTTCCAAATGTGAAATTTATTTCCCAACTAACCTGTCACAGTCCATTGCTCATATCCTCCTCATTGAAAGTGTTTTTTCTCTTACTGATCATATTTCATACCTGTTGAATTTACATTTTGTAATTAATTTGACTGATAAACACCCTTACGAAAATTAAACATGGTTTCATTATAGTAAAAATTTTGTATCCATGTGTTTTTTTTCACGGATTGATTACCATTTGTATTAGTTTTACTACAAATACCATGGTTGAACTATGGTTAGCAAAACCATGGTTGATTAGTGGTTACCATGTTTTAACTACAATAACCATGTTTTTTTTGTTTTTGTTTTATTTGTAGTAAAACCGTGGTTAATTTCCGTAAGAGCAGTATTAAAATTGATGAATGAATGTGCAGTTGCAGATGCCTTAAAGAAATGTAATGCTGTTAAACATTTAATTAATCTTAAACTAATGCGTTGACAGCGCAACTGATTTGAATAGTCAGAATTTTGCCATAATTGTGTGTATTACATAAAGTGAAATGAGTGTCAATGAAAAATGACACAGAATAATATAGGCTAAAATATTTAATACAAATAAATGTTCATTCTGATCTTATTCGTATACACACTGCAGCGTCGTGGTCATTAGTTTAGTCGAGCACTGACAGCGTGTGGTAAAATAATCACATGTTTACGAGCCACGGCTTATGTTGCTTTGAGTTTGGAGAATCCTGTATACCGTAATCATCAGAATATCTCTTCTCCTGTCTCTGAAATTGTCCAGATTTTGAACTCATTCTGCGGATGCTCATTTTAAGAGGCGTTTAGTCAACTATGTGTTAACAGCAGTAATATACATAACCGGAAGAAAATACACTTCTTTGGCGAGCACTTCCGGTAATCTGTTCCGCTGTGATAAAGGTCTGTTGTATGGTGTGGTTTCCAGCAGCCTGTCATATGATCACAACTTTGTTTCATGCCAACTTTAAGCCTGAGAGACTTGACTAAGGGTGTTATTGTCTTTTTTATTTTTATTTTATTTATAAACTATCTTTTTTTTATTGTAGGTATGTTGGTGTTGACGTGAAGATGAAGTGGACTTGTAAGGACTGCATTTTTTATCATTCAGCATTACAAATTAAACCATGGACATCATGGGAGGACCTGTCCTTTGCCATGTGTTTACCAAGAATGTGTCTGCTCCTTCACAACTCAGGCAACACTGATGAGACATTTGCATACGCTTCATGCAAAACCTGTAGATCACGTGAAGACCCAGGTGAAGTGTAACCTCTGCAGTTTCTCAGAGGCCTGCAGTTTGAAGCAGTACTTCTCCCATCTGGGTATTCACCTGAAAAACAATGAAAATGTCCAGTGCCCATTTGAAGACTGCAGTTTTCAAACTTGTGTGTTCTCTACGTTTGCGGAACACAGAAGTAAAAGACATCATTCCCAAAATACTGGACATTTAAGGAGTTAATTTCATGTCAAATCAAAGAGGTTGAGGAAAGGTTTGAACATACAGATGATCAGCCTGCGGACCGCCTACCAGCCGAAGGGTGTTTGCACCCAGTCCAGTCCAGTCCAGTCCAGATCTTCCTGTTGAGGGCTTGATTCAACATAAGTTGGCTTCACTGTTTTTACGCATGGAAGCCATTTTACATGTCTCGAAGACAGCCATTCAAGAAATAGTTGAAGAACTTGGAAGCATCGGTAGTAATGTTGGAGAGCTTGCTGAGATGCCAGTTAAGCAGGTCTTAAACAAACACAACTGTTCACTGGATTCCTCAGTTATTGCTGCCATTACCGAAACTGTCTTGGAAACAAATCCTCTAGCGTTTTTGTCCAAAAGAGGTCCTCTTAGCTCTATTTACAAGAGAAACACATTCTATAAAGATAATTTCACTGTGATAGAACCTGTAGAATACACTCTTGATGCTTCTTGGAAAAACACATTTGTTTATGTACCAGTTGTAAAAGTATTAACTGCGCTGTTGAATCGAAGTGACGTCCTTGACAAGGTTTTACAGTCAGACCAAGCAGACACATGGAAACATCCTGAAACAATTAAAACATTTAGGGATGGGCTGTATTTTAAGGACAACAAAGATCCTTTTTTCAGATGAATTGCGCATAGCGCTTGGACTTTACATTGACGATTTTGAAGTGTGTAACCCTTTGGGCACTTCAAGGAAAAAGCACAAACTTTGTGCCATTTACTGGTTAATTGCAAATCTTCCAGGAAGAGACAGGTCCACATTATCATCCATCTACCTTGCAACATTATGTAAGACCAAGGACGACAAAGAGTATGGATATGACAAAATTCATGATCCGCTGCTTTCAGCCGTTGAAGTACTTGAACAACATGGAGTGTTTGTTCAGACACTGGGTGCAAGTACAGTATAAGAGGAACAAGTTCTGCAGATTTTGTTTGGCGGGACGTGATGAGATTCAGACGCATGAAGTTAGAGAGAGGAGGTTCCCAAAGAGAACGGAGGAGTTGCATGAGCAGACTCTGTGTGAAATCCAGAAGAACAAGGATTCACACGCAGTAGTAGATGGTGTTAAGAGGGACTGTGCTCTTAACAGACTTGCACATTTCTCCACCATCAAAGGCTTTCCCCCTGACTTTCTCCATGACCTCTTTCAAGGCGTTGTACTCCTGGAGCAAAGTCTTTGTTTGAAGAAACTGATTCAGAAGAAATATTTCACATTGGACGAGTTGAATGCCAACTGAAAGGTTCTTTAGGAGGCAATGGACATGAAAACTGGAGCCTTCTACGCTTATTACCTTTGATTATCGTTCAAAAGTTCCAGAAAATGATGCAACCTGGAGTTTAATTCTTGAACTGAAGGACATTGTTGAGATTTTATCCTCATCTCAGTTTTCCACAGAGAGTTTGGACTACCTTGATTCAAAAATATCAGACCACCGGAAATTGTTGCAAGACGAATTTCCAGACTTCAGACTACGTCCAAAGTACCATTTTATTGAGCACTATCCAGAACTAATCAAATGTTTTGGACTAGTGACTGATTTCTGGACTATTCACCTTATTCCGCCCCGCCCACTTTTAATACTTCGCGCTTCCGCATTTTGTCATCCGACTTCCGGTAAACTGACACGGCGCATCCGGTAGCTATTTCAGTAAATAGAAGATTGTTTATAGCTAGCTAAAACTTGACAAAACGACAAATAACATTAATTCTGTTTTAAATCGGGAGCACGGAGAAAACTTGCGACGATCAGATGGTCTCATATTGTCCCATCCATCGTCATTATTAACGTGGATAGACGATATGAAGAAGTGGCCTGAGGTAACCTATGGGGACATATTTAATTACTTCGTCCTGTCAGAAGGAGTTGATGGAGTAGCCATGAAAAACTATAAAAGTACTGAGGCCTATCAGTATTTACACAGTGGGAAAGTGGGTCGTGTACTCTTACACCGTGAGGGTGACTTTGTATTTTTAAAAGCAAACGTGCACCCCAGCCAGTCGAGCAGTCTACACCACTCTGCGTGGGTGCTAGTTAGCAGCCTAGGATCAGTGGAGACTACTGGATGTTCGTGCATCGCTGGTTTGGGAAGGTCCTGTAGCCACGCAGCCTCTATATTATGGAAGGTAAGACTATATCACACTCATTATTAGTATTTATTATTCATGATAATATCTTGCAACGTTCGAGTTGTTAACATAAGTATGTTATAAATGTATATATTTAGGTATATTAACATAATGTTTGTGACATACACAGTTGATGATGACCTGATGACCACCGGCAGGCTAATTATCTTGTCAAATCTCTTAATTGTACATTGGAGTAAGGTAAGTGAATGGAGTCCAGGTAAGTACAGTGCATGCATCATTATTTTGCAATTTGATTTTATGATGGCACATTTGACCAATTCCAAACCACATCAATCTTAACAACTACTATTAATTGTGTATTTTAGATGTGCATAAATATTAAGCAGGTTTTCTTTTTGCACATATGAATAGAATGTGTTTTTTATATCACTTATAAATAATTAAATACAAAATTACTGCTAATTATTACGATTAATATGATTTGGAATTGGTAAAATGTGCTAGGAAAAAAATATGCATGCACTGAAAATGGAAAAGGAAACGTAAAGTAGGCCTACATGTATAAGTGAACATTAAGTCTAATTACGCTATCACCTGATGTAAGGAATAAGGTAGGTTAACATTACGTGTAATAATAATGAATGATTTTTAAATAAGATAACTGTGAAAGTTTTGAAATATCTTTTAAGTATTCAAGCTCATCAGTGCATATGTTTGGTCTCAGGTGGAAAATGCTGTGTCCAGTGGGCTCACTGGCATTGCCTGCACAGATGAGCAGCGGCTCTGGAATGTGGGGACCCAGAGGAACCTCTGCCCGAAGCGGTTTACGGACATCACCTTTTCCCACCACCGAGCCACCGATGTACTGACGTCAGAGGTAATGTCCAACAATGTCCCTCTGCCTCCCACTCCTTCATTTTGCTCCCAGGGTGAGCTGAGAGAGGGTCTCAAGCATCTTCAACTGCCTGTGTCAAGCCTTCTGCACAAATGTCTGAGTGCTGCTCAGACACAGGAGCCAGAAAAGCCTGCATCCTCCTTACCACATGCTGACCATGATGGCACCAACATCTGCCAGAGGTGCATGGTGTTTTATGACAGTTTCGTGGCCATTGATCTCTTCAAGCGTACAGCATTGGAGCGTGTAACTCTTGAACAGAGTTCCTCTCACTTGTGGCATGACTCTCGCAAAGTAAGAATCACGGCAAGCACAGCAAAGAAGGTCCCCAGCAGAGTCAACCCTCAGACCTTCCTCAGAGAGCACCTCTACCCCAGGTTCCATGGGAATGCGGCCACTTACCATGGCTTAGAAAGCGAGGCGTCTGCGATACAGTGGCTAGAGGGTTGCGGGTTCTCAGTTAGCCGCAGAGGCACAGTCGTGTGTGCAAGCGAGCCCTGGCTGTCATCAAGCCCAGATGGAGTTTTGAACTCGGAGGAACTGCTGGAGATCAAATCCCCTCTCCTTAAAAGTGGCGAGACTCTGGAGGATCTCTTCAGAAGCCAGAGATATGATGTGAAGATGGTGGAGGGGACACCTCAGCTGCAGCCAAATGGTCCACGGGGCTTCTATGTGCAAGTGCAGCTTGGAATGTTCTGTACAGGGCTGAGGGCCTGTAAGCTGCTCATCTGGGCTCCATCACAGCAGGTTCTGCTACAAGTCCCATACAATGAGCAATTCTGTGCCAAGACGGTAGATAGACTGAAAGCATTTTATTTTAAGTATATGCTCTCTCATGTGTCAGATGAGTTTCAGGCAGGCCGTCTTTTGCTATCCACAAGATACATGCAGCTTTGTAAATAAGCAGGAATGAGAATAATTAGGGTTAAAGGGATAGTTCACTTTAAAAATAAAATTCTGTCATCATATACTCACCCTCAAGTTGTTTTAAACCTGAGTTAATTTCTTTCTTCTGCTGAACACAAAGGAAGATCGTTCTTCAAAATATCTTCGTGTTCAGCAGAAGAACGAAATTCATACAGGTTTAAAACAACTTGTCGAAGGTGAGTATATGATGACAGAATTTTATTTTTAAAGTGAACTATCCCTTTAAGGATAGGATATTAGATAATTGGGGTGGGATGCATTTTAAATTGGTTGTGTTAAACGAGATATATTTGTGATTTTGTGTTTTAGAAAATATAAATGATTAAATAAGTTTTATAAAATCACTTGTGTTTGATGTTTTCAGGAAGCTAGAGACACCTTCTACTGACCTCAATGTAGATATATTTCAACATTTAATTTTCATCAGTAACAAACCAAGATGGTATTCATTTGCAAATTTGACATGACTAATTACTTCTAACCAGAAGACTTAAATTAAGTTTTAAGGGGAAATCTACAGAGCTCACATTATATGGTTTTATAATGAATTACTGACAGGTAACATCTGGTCACATTGTAAGGGTTTATTAAACATCTGGTCACATTGTAAAGGTTTATAAAAATAACTATACACAAAGGTAACATCTGGTCACATTTTAAAGGCTTATAAAAATAACTATTCACATTGTTAAGGTTTATAAAAATAACTATTCACATTGTAAAGGTTTATAAAAATAACTACTTACACTATTTACACTGATTAGTTAAAGCAGAATGAAAGCAGAAAGAAAGCAAAAAGTATCAACAGACATGGAACAACTACAAATAAGAAATATCAGAAATGATGTCGCTTCGAAGGTTGCACAGGGCTGCACAAATTCTTAGAATTTTATCTATTTTAGGGGTAAGGTTAATTGGAACGGTTTGAGAGAGGACTTTGAAGTTTTTAAGTCGACATATGACCCGCTCAACGTGGACGCGTACATTGGCGATGCGCCTAGTGTTAGTGGTGTCTTCTTCAGAGAGTTGCATGCCTCTCTTGGTGAATGCTGGAAGGACAAGTTTCACCTTCCTTTCAGAGAGGAGATCGGTAATGGTGAAGCCTCTGTCTGCCATTACTTCATCGCCTGGACGAAGGTATTCCAGGAACCCTGAATTTGCGGTTATGAATTTATCACTGCAGCTTCCTCCATATGCTGGTGAGATGAACATGATCAGTCCACATGGTGCAATGGAGACCAGGTATTTAATGGTGTTCTGGCCGTAGTAATGGCTGTAGGACTCACCTCTCGAGTCAAGGTTGCGTGGCTTTTGAAGGGGTGTCTCTGAACAGTCAATCACACATGTTGTGTTTGGAAATTGCTCTCTGAAACACTGAGGCATTGTTGCCTGGATTGTCTCCCTGGGAAGCCATGGTATGTAACACCTCATCTTCTCCTCCATGATGTCAAGCCAACACGAAATCACCTTGCTTATAATAGACTGAGAAACACCAAACCTTTCAGCAAGATCACCCTCTAATAAATTAAGAAGCAGCTTCATCAGAGTGATCAGGAGCTGATCCCAAGTGTGTAGCTGAAAGCTGTTGGTGTATGAATGGGTGAGGTGCTCGGCAACTGAATGGAATGCATCCAATGTCGACCCTGTGTAGAGCTGACAAAGGTGGTCGTTTCTCAACAGAGTTATGTACAATGGCACTGGGTCAATGCATTGTGTTCCCATTTCAGATGTTGGTGGCTTCAGGTTGAGTTTAGATTTTGGAGTGTAGTTGTGGTCAGAGACAGATGGATCCTCCCATTGTGTTTCTGCATCACAGGTCTGGGGCATGTGGCTGTGATCATCCTCACAGTTGTCCACTGCATCACTAACGCTCATTGATGCATCTATGGAAAAATATAACCATACAATTTTTTTTACATTACTACTTAAAATAGATCATGAGATTTAATGTATGATGGACCCATAGTTACAGAGAACAGTGTGTAAAAGAGAGATCCATTACAAACACAAGACAGTATACACACAATCTCCTCTATTTAAGTCAATATCAATATCTGAAAGAGAGATGTAGCTAGCTGGCCTGCTAACAGGAATAATGTGAGCTATTATAAGACTGAAATGTAGCATAATATGTTATAATATCGTGAATATTAATTAATTAATTATTTCAGACCCGTAGGTCATATCACAAAGTAAGCGAAACATAAGAAATATGATATTTAACGTTATAGTTGGGCAATGGTAATAATGCAAGGTTCGTTGTATTTTGTTAACGGCTCATTACTGATCTTAAATGTAATCATTGAATCACGAATCTAACGTTACAAGCACATAGCTAACAGTTAGGTAAGTTAGCTTACCTGAATCTGACAACCTGTTCAGCACCCGGCGTGGCTTCTTTGCCGGAACATCGTAGCCGAGCCATTTCTCGGGGTAAGGGTGTTCATCAGTCGGCTTCCCGTCCATAAAATGGTATGAACACACATAAGGGCACTTGGGTGGGCACTTTAAGTTTAGCGCCTTCCGCCATTGCCTCAGGTACTCCTCGTCTTTAGGTGGTGGGTGTAAATCGTAAACTGCACCACAACACACAGTTTGTTCAATTGTTCTCGCCTCTTGATCCAATTATTATGGCAGCCTTTAACTGAACATATAATACTCGACATATTGTTTACGTCTAGAAACTAGCGTACCGGTATGTTCTCTCAGCCGGAAGTTGAAGTCCCACTCAGCCGGAAGTAAGATGACAAAATGAGCGTAATGGCGCCGCCCTTGTTGCCGTGGAAAATAAGGTGAATACGATTCGAAGCTAAACACATGACTCTGGAAACTTTAGAAATGTAATGCTTGCATTAGTCCAGCGACATCAGCTGACACTTGCTTACCACCTTGACATTTCAAGCCAGATTTAGTGGTTGATCATGTTTCAGTTCTGTCCACTAAGTGCCTGGATCTTTCATTTAAGTTGGCAGATAAGTCCAAATATTCCAATGTTACATCAATATCTGGTGCATCAAGTGCATGCATGCATGGCACCAGGTACTCTGAGGGAATGTTTCTTTCGGTGGGATACACCAGTGGGCTTCCAGACTTTGGCAGGCTTGTCAAAATATTGATTGTTATGAACAAACCTGCCTTTCTCATTGAACCATATTCAGCATGGTACAGAGAGCATTTCAGATGCTTTGAACTAACTAAGTATACCACTTGTGAGTTGGGAGTTGTTGATCCAGATGAATTGAATGACTATCCCCCCTTGTCCTCATATACAATGCTTGATAAAAAGCTGATGATTTCACCGAAGACATTCCTCCTTAACTAAATGCATTTATTGTTGCCTTTTCTTCTTAGAAACCTGCAACAAAATGATTATTCGTGTGATTTTGTCCCCTGAGGATATTAGGAAAGTTTACATTGATCGGCCACAATCCATAGAATCTCTTCTGTCAACACTGAAAAGCAAGCTGAACATACAAAGTGATTTTACACTTCAATATGAGGATCCTGAATTTGACCATAATTTAACTTCCTCCTGAAAAGGCAAAACTTCAAGTTAATGGTAGAGCACCACCCTCTGACTCTAGCCAGTCAGATGTGACATTAGACACAGCGGTTATGTCATCATCGTCTGACTCGAGTATTCCCATACACAAAAGAAATATATTTGAAATATATTTTCAGGATATATTTTGGAATATATGCAAATATTTGAAATTGGCCCAATAAATATATTTCATACTTATATTTCATATATTTTTGTTATATTTCAGAATATATTTCAATGTATTTGGAATATATGCCACATATATTTTTGACACTTTTGGGGATCCATACAGAAAAAAATACATTGAAATATATTCTGAAATATAACAAAAATATATGAAATATAAGGATGACATATATTTATTGGGCCAATTTCAAATATTTGCATATATTCCAAAATATATCCTGAAAATATATTTCTTTTGTGTATGGGTTAACAACGGAAATCCTGGATCAATAACAGCAATGGCCTGTTTCTTTTCACATTACAAGCTTTTCGTATGATGTAGAATTACATTTGAAACGTGGAAATGGGCAATATGCTACAGATGACTCACTGCTCAGCCTAACCAAGGATGTTAAATCTGAGATTCTTGACAAACTTGCCACTGCAATCTATTCTTACAAGGCGTATCCATCCAATGAGGAGTTCGAGTCTGTTTCAAGGGCTCAAATGATCATTCTAGAAGAAAATTTCAGATGGCACTTAGAGGCTTTTGCATCTGAACTCTTCATATATATTTATTTTTACTGATTTTCTTGGACACTTGGACACATTTATTTAAATAAAATGACACCACTGCAACCTTAGTGGCTCAGAGGAGGGGAGTTAATGGAGACTAGGGATGTGCGAGAATAGTTGATTAAACGATACTGTTGCTACTAGTCGACTTAGTCGTTTACAAATTATGATGCTTTTTTCCCCCACTTTTTTCACGTTTTGCTTTATGTTTTTACAAAGGCGTTTCAATTACCGTCTACGTCATGTCAAACTGGTATAACACATAAGCTAGCTTAGACTTGTTATACTACTGGTTATGAGGGACAATACCGTATGACATTTTATATCGGATTAAAGGAGAAACATGATATGTTACAATGGACTGTTACAGCAAACATTCATTATGAATGAAACTTACGTGACACTTGAACAGTTTTTATATCAACATTCTAACGAAGAAAATACGGTTAATGTAGTTGTCAGTACGTTACGTTTTTCTTGATTTTTGTCGCCCGACATGTTTACCGAACTTTTCATACACGAGAAGCATGTTCAAACCAGGACACACAAGCGGTTGCCGTGAACACAGAGTGATTAAAGTGGGTTGCACATGTCCTCAACCTCGCGATTATATCCCCAGCTACTCTCTGGCTGCTGATGCCATCATTCACGACGAGCTGCAGCGTATGAGCACAGCAGCCAAAGTCTGGCATTTCTGCAGGTTGCATGCCTTTTACCACATTTGCACCACCATCTCTGAGCACAAACACAACTCTATCCTTTGAAAATTCCACTGGTCAAGCAGGTCAAGGAACATCTGACTGATATAATCTCTAGTATGACAGCCAAACATGGCCCTTACATTCAAGATAACTTGTCTCCTTTCCCAGTTCTTGCCAATAAAATGGCAAGTGAGGCTCATCAGCGATTCAGCATCTCCAGACCAACAGTCTGTGGTGAAAGCTAAATGGGATCCAGCATTCTCAGGTGCAATCAAAGTTCTGATCGTATCTGTTGCTTTTTTGTGCACACTGTCCAGCACGTCTGTGCGGTAGTATTGGTGTGCCTTGGCTCAGCCACAGCCAACAACCGTTGAAAGCCAACATCTGAAACTACTGTAAAGGCTGATTGTCAGTGGCAATCATCTCTGCTATTAATGTGTCAGTAACTTTTGACCTAGAGTGTTGTCTGGACTTTGCTCACTGAGGCAGAGCTTGAAGCAGCATCTCTTTTCTTCTGTGCTTCTTCATGCACAGATGCATGGCGAGACTTAAGGTGACTCCACATGTTTGTGGTATTTTTTTCTTCCCTGTTTCCCATTTTCACCACGTCACTGCAGATATTGCACTTTGCATTCCCTGGTGTTGGCTCAGTAAAGTATTCCCACAGGGGATTTGTTTTCTGTCCAGCCATCTAGCAGAATGAAAAAAACAAACAAAAAAACATTTTATATTAAACTGTTATGTGTACTTTGATTTTTTTTTTCTGTCACATAAATAATTACTGCTGCTTATTGCAGGTTACAAATAACATTTATCATTAATGAACCAATCTAAACAATATTCATAAATTAATGACAAAATAGTATGTGCAATTACATACATTTTATGTACAATGCATAGTTAAATATAAATCTCACATAGTTTATTTACACTATTTACTTTAAACAGGTAGTTTTACTTTTAAATATATTTAAATAATAATGACTTATTTTAACCCTATTTTATTATTTTAACCTAACCCTAACCCTATTGTTGTATTGTTTCATATTTTTGCCATGGGCCTATTGATTTGAAAATGAAAGTTGTTTTACTATTGCCTAATGATGGTTTATTGGATCAATCTTTACTTTGTTAACTCTGCTGCAGACCAGTGTGTGCGCTATTACTGGTCTCTGCTTAGTTTCTTTATTTGGCCTTCTTACGGAGATGCCTTGGCATAAGAAGGCTGGGGCTGCTGAGCCTGAATCTGAGTTTTTGTGATAATGTTTGTTTGTGTTTGTGTATTTTTATGTGTTTTTGTTGTTATATTACTAGCATTCTTTTACAACCCTATTAGATCATACTAAAAATCATTCATATCAGAAGTCTGTTGCCAAAAATTGATTTATTTTGTGCATGGGTAGTTCAGCATAATCCTAATATTACTACACTCTCTGAAACATGGCTTAAGTGAGGGAGACATGGAAAATGTGCAGTGGTGAGGGGTCACCAGGACAGGGTTGAGAAACACTGAAGCACAGAAAGGAACATGATAAAGAAGAACAAAACACTTTTTATGTAACATAACCAATGTAAATAATGTAACATTTTACATTGTAGTGTATAACATAACAATATGTGAACAGGAAGGAAACACTTTAAATACTAATAGTGGAAAAGTAGAATAAAACATTTGACTAAACTTTAGCACAGGACAAAAATAACCACATATTTATCATGCATTACATTAAACAGGTATGTGTGTATATGTGTGATGTATGAGTCATGTATATTGTGGTGGAGTGTTTTCCAAACATCTGTGCGATGTCTTCTAGAGCGGGTTCGTTGTCATCGGTCAAATCAAGGACTCTTCGGGTTTCAGACGGGGTTTTTTTTATCTTTTGTGGTGTTGGACACTTGTTGTTAGCAGGACGTTTTTGTGGAGTTGTGGGTTTTGGGTCAGCAGGAAATGCAGGTCGTCAGAGGTTGAAGGTTGGTTGTTCCAGTATGTTGTTGACTTGTTAGGTTGGTCACTGGTTGTAGTGGACTGGGTGAAGTTAGGTTGGTCACTGGTTGTAGTGGACTGGGTGAAGTGAGGTTGGTCACTGGCTGTTGCAGGTTGGCTTGGTGGCGATGTAGGGGTTGATTTGGAGGAGAGGTCTTGTTTGGTTTCGGTGAGCTCTGTAATATGTTTTTCAGCAGTATATGTAACTGTCAGAGGCCCGGCAGTCAGTAAATATTCTTCAACGTAGGGGTGTGCGATATGACGATTTTTGATTGTGGACGCGCTTCTGAACATACTGTACAACGCGACGTATTTTCACATAAAATGTTAAAGGTGCATTGCGCAACTTTTCATGTTAAAAATACCCGTTTTCTAACCCATATGTAACACATACATGCTTAAACAATTGCCTGATGGGCTGAATGAGCCCTTCTCTGATCACTGCGATTGCCTCTATAATCCTGTACAGTAAAATAAATGAGGGGTCGGTATCTGAGACTGGGCGTGACGTCATGCGCGTTCACGGCACGCTCATATGTCTGGCAGGTTTGTGTATGCGCCGACGCCGCCATTCTCCGTAGAAAATGGATTCTAAGAGACCGGCTTATAGTTCATTTCAAACACCAACGCAAACTCCACGTAAGATAAAAAAAGAGAACTTTTGTCTAGTGCAACCAAAAGGTCCAAATTGGAGTTAGACAGGCGTCGGGGTAAGACGAGAGTAAACATAGGGAAGGTTTTCAACAAATGGAGAGATCTCCGGTCTGCTCTAGGGCTCAAACGGGATCCTCAGTTGGCTTTTTTCTTGATAAAAAGGTAAGATATATCCCATTCTCTAATGTCTGATACGGCCAATAATGACAATAAATGACGATCCATAAAATGTGTAATGCTTTAGCGTAAGCTAGATAAATGTACAATCGGAATAGGTTTTACTAACTTACCATTGTCAGTGATCAGGTTCAGAATGATTGTGATATAAAATGCTGATATATAAGTTAGATACTTAGACACAAATTTTGAACAAATTACTGCTTAATTACGATGTATTGCTATTGGAATAGGCTACTTAGCTGATCAATAAAACAGGCTAAACCCCCGCAAATCTTCGGCGGATTAGCCTGTTTGGCTTTTATGGTAACGTCATAGTGCCACTTGATTGTTTATTACCTTGAGACATTTGGGTGTACTTTGTTGACCGACTGTGTATGGTATGGTATCATGATTACTATTTTGAGCTTTTACAAAGTAATAACTTATATTGTTCATGAACGTGTTTCCATAATAATAGTCATAAGTGGATACAGTAAACACATAACACAGTTCAACATGGAGATAGATGGGAATAAAAAACGAAGTTTTCTACTACCCCCATTTTTTCCCTCACACATAAGTGTGTTATTTACTCAATTGCCTTTCCTTTCACATATTTTAAATTACTTGCAGATTTAAAACTTTATTACCTCTGAAGACATTATGATTGTAAACAAAAGATTTGTGCGGCTGATGCTCCTTGGGTTATGACCAGCTCGTGCTCGTGCAAGCGTGCGTGTGCGTGTGGTCCGTGAGCGTGCACACCTCTGGTTGCAGTTTCGCTTGCCGCCAGAGGGGGCGTAGTTCTGCGAAAACTCAGACTCTTGCGCAATGCACCTTTAACGCAGCGGAACGGGACACTGCGGTTCACAAAAGTTCATAATTTGCATGTGCTTTAATGCCTTGTCGGTTAAACAATTCGCTGATGCGCTGAAATGCGTGTGTGTTTCTCAGCGCGTACACGTGAAGCTCACATGCACTAAAAGCCTGTCTACCAGCGCGTGGACACTGGACTAAGTTATCTTTCCAGTCTTATTGTGCTAATACTGTCAAATACACACAAGGTTTACATAAACAAAGTCGGTTATGTCTAAAGTGAAAGCAAACTTGAGAAAATTGAGAGAAAATCTGCTTATCAAATGCGTGTATATTAGCGCGCAGCTCTTAAAGAGACAGTAGCAATAGTAAACACGCTGCCGCTTGTCCTTAAAGGGATAGTTCACCCAAAAATAAAAATTCTCTCATTATTTACGCTCTCTAATGTTGTTCCAAACCTGTATTAATTTCCTTCTAATATTTTCTAATATTTTTCTTATATAAATATTTTGAAGAATGTGGCTATCCAAACAGTAGCTGGTCCCCATTGACTTCCATAGGAGAAAAATATACTATGGAAGTCACTGGGGTACATCAACTGTTTGGTTACCCACATTCTTCCAAATAACTTTTATTTTCAACAGAAGAAAGAAACTTATTCGAGTTTAAAACAACTTGAGAGAGTAAATTATGACAATTTGAATTTTTAGGAGAACTATCCCTTTAATGTTAATAAAACAACAAAATGCAAAGAGAAAATCACTCACTGCTCTTGACCGATAACTTTTAATAGTAGCTTTAATAAGTATCAATGTATAATTTATACAGTGAAGTCTGTTTTGTTTTATGTGCATATTTGTTCATTTAATTACTTTCTTCAATGCTACTGTTAAATACACCTACTGTAGCTGAAAACATAAAGCACTGTTTATTTAATTTGTATATTAAGTTGTGTATGTGTAATGTGTGTCTTTGATCTTAATATTTAATAACAAAGAAAATAATGACAAAAAATTGTATCTTCGCCCCTGTCTGCCATTCTTTTTTATTTTATATTTTGTTACCTAAGGCTTTGTTTTTAAAATATGGACATTAGTTTGGCTGTAATGCTCAGTCACAAAATAGTAAAACCAACATAAAAAAAAAAATCGTGATATTATATTTTTGCAATATCGCCCACCCCTACTTCAACGTCAACTGCATCCATTACATTTATGTCCTTTAGGTTTTTAAAAAACTGTGTCAGGACAGAGTTGGTAATGGTCAGCTCTACTGCTTCGGTGGGTGTGTTAAAGTCAGTAGTCCGCTGCATGTGCTGATGTAGGTCGTTGCTTTTTGGTTTACTTTGCATACTTTGCAGCGGTGGAGAGTTTGTATCAGGGTAACCTGTTGAGGAGTAATGCTGCATTTTGGGCACTTGTTTGATTGGTTTATGACAGCATCTTCAATCTCTCCTGTGATCTGTAGTAGTGGAGGTTGTTGACTGGTGTGTGGAGAAATGGACGCAATCGGGGTTTGTAATGGAGTTTTGGTGGTTTGTGAAGTTGTTGTCAAGTTTAGTGTACTGTTGAAGATACGGGTTGATAGGTTTGTGAAATTGTATGAGCGGTTTACTTCAACTAGATGAATGTGTTTGTCCCACTAGGAAATTTCAATATTTCCTGTGTTGTCTGCTATGGTGCCTGTTTTGAGTTCGCACTCAGCTCCAAAAGCAGTTATGGGTTTGCTGGCAGCGTCTATCCTGTGCACTGCTGCAGATAGGTTTGAAATCTGTAATAAAGAAAGTAAATTAGAATCAAGATGAAATATGAATTTACAGCTTCTAATTGTAGGGTTGTAGAGCCATATATATGATTTTTATTACACCTTTTGTTTATCTGTGGCATTTGGTTGATGCTATTTGCTCCTGGTCAAGTCGACAGCACCTGGTAACGTCGCACGTAAGAAGGTATATCTTAAGCAGCTTCCTAAGGTATGGTTCAGGGAAAACGACTAGCAATAGTATACCTTTAGTTAAGTTATACCTTAAGAGTCTTCATGGCGCGCTAAGAGACAATGTTATCGGGAAACGAAGCCTAGAGCATTAGGACTGGTCACAGCTCTTGCATATTGTTTCCCCATTGTTAGTTTGATTGCTTCTATTACTCTTCTTATTTGTAAGTTGATTTGGATAAAAGTGTTTTCTAAATAATGAAATGTACATTTTTCTAATGTTATGACCAAATTTACACTTAACATTTTAAATGTTTTATGATTACTAGATTAGTTAGTATATTTTAATTGGTTATATTAATTTGTAGGCTCATCTAAATTGTCTGAAGTTTGCAAACTAAAATACTGTGTAGATGCATTGAGTGTGAAGTAGAAGTATGGGTTAGTTCAGTTTGTAAAAATTTTTACTGTATTTATCAGTTTGTTTACCACATTTCTGATGGCATTTATGAATATGAATAGAATGCTATATTTTTAAATATGTGAATATTGATATATTGAAAATTAAATTATTTTTATTTTTATTTTAACATTTTAATGATTCACAAATTTGATCTAGATTTCCTTGCTTTTCACTGAACAAACAAATAGCAAGACATAATAATTCAAATACTTATTTTATATCTTATAAGACTATTTTAATGTATCTGCCAATGTGAGCAATACGAGTTGTTTTAAATCTGGATGTTACAATTAAGCTTACTTCACCTTTTCAGAAAGGAAATTTAAGTGAATCAATTTAAATGATTGATATAACAGCACTGGCACTGTTTTGTTTTGTTTTTACATCATGCTTGCGATACCTTTCACCACATGAACTTGCATGGTAGGCAACAATCTCTGCAGGAAACTGCTTTCCACAAACTGGACAGGAGTCCTAAGGGCCAAGTGGTTATAAAGAGGTATATCAATTTAACAAACCTGAAACTGAAAATACTACAGTGGTATATGACCCGAAGAATAAAAGATATTGAAGTTTGTGATATCAGGTCTGTGTCATTTTTTTCTGGATTGCAGCTTTAACATTAACCTGAAACATCATTGATGGCTTACTACACAAATAAGGTCTGACTCCTGTCCTGCTGTCTGGTCTGCTTCCTCTTCAGATTCATCTTTCTTAGAATATAAAACACACAAAAAACAACCCTTTATAACTATAAAACTGAATTACACTACAATGATTCAATCAAACCATAGCTGAGGACATGAAGTGTTATATTTGATAAAACAACTAGAATTTAGAAGACAACTTACATTATCTCCACAGGACTCGATGTGGAACTGTATCAGGGGCTATCAGGAATCAACTTGCCACAAGTCATGCATGCGTTTTTTGGCATTCTTTCAAACTCTGCAGTATCAAATGGGAGTGGTATCTATATTTTCTTGAAGAGGGACAATGTATATTACATTTTTCCCATTGTTTGATGAAGACTTTAGGACTTTAGCAGTGTACCCTTCAGCGCCCTGGGGCAATGGAGTGGTTTTTCTTTGTCCACTGCCCCCTTTGAAAACATAAAACATTTTAGTAGCTTATGATGGAATATGATATTATTCAAGATGACATATATTAACATTTAACACAAACAAACATTTTGTGCTTAACTGATATATAACAGGTCTAGATACTTAACAGGTCTGGATGTTTTCTGTAACAATGGAGAAAAAGCCTCACCTGAAGCCTTTGTAAGCAGCCAACCACCACGCACATCTCTCGTCTTGGGAGATTCTTCCAGCAGCACTCGGCTTATCTGGAATAAATCTGCACTGCTGTCATTGTGAGAATGTCAGTTCCACCATCGTTTTAGTCAATTGAAACAACTGTGTGGCATCAGTTAACATATAATCAATATCATCAATAGCATGTAGTCAGGATTTGGTATCTTTACCACCAGTGTTTTTATGTGTTGTATGAGGTGAAATAGTTAAATGATGACTGATGGCAGTTATCAGATAAAGTTAGATGTTGATAGTCTGTCTGATCTGTACCAGCTGCAATAAAGGTTGCATAAATGATAACAATGAATGTAAACCACAGTTACACAGTTCTGTGGCATGATCAAAGTAATTGTAAGACATTACAATATGCAGATGTCAAAAATTGACTGCCAGTATGGTGACCACAACAAAAATCACATGATTTCAAACAGTAACTGAAAAGTGTCTTCAGAGTTGATTTTTTTTTGTTATCTTTAAGGCTAACCTCTGTGTGATCCACATTTTCAGCCATATTTATGGTCCTCCTTGCAAGAGCACTGCCTCATCCTTTAGGGTTTTGTGTTCTCAGGTTGCAGGCAGAACTGCAGTTCCATAAACTTTATAGCTGATACACGTGGAGTATCCGCTGACTTTCTGGCCTCCAGAATACAAAGATGGGAAACATCTTGGAGGAGACATAGACAGTTATTAATCAGTGAAAATCTAAATTTCAAAGTAAAAAAAAAATTATGAATATAAAACGGTGTTGAGTTGTTGTTGTTGTTGTTGTGTAAAACTGTTACATTGTAACTGAGTATTTCATCTTATTAAGTAAGGAATAATTGATGACGGGCAGTTGAGTTATTACAAAAATATTGCACTGGAGTTAATTATACAATGGTTATCCACTTATACAATGGTTACCACACCTTAAATAAATGTTCAGATATTGTATTTCAAGACATTTGTCACGTTTTTGTCCTTAAAACGCTCTTGTGTGTATGACTCATTTCTTCCTCATCCCAAGCCTCCATTGCTTTCTCAATTGTTCATGTTAACATAAGACATAAATGACTCATTTTACTTGAAAATACATGTAACTTTGACTCATAGGTAATGTGTATTTAACTGTTCAAGCTTAATTAGTTAAGCACTCTTCTTACACAGTTTTCAGTTTCAGTTTCTTACACTCTTCGCACACCTTGAATATTCATCAACAATCAGATTCAAGATTTCAACAGCTCCATAGTATAAATAAAGATAATTCAGCACAGCACACATTCTATTCTTATTTTACAACAGGGCTGAGTGATTACTGGAATGTGTCCTAAGTTGTGTTAAGTAAGAGTGATCTAAATTTTGAAGTGGTTATTTTTGCCAAAAGCAAAATTTCGTTTTGCTAACAATCACTTACCTTTGCATCTCCTGCTGCGCCGTGGCTGGTCGTACAGGTCTGCTGCTGGTAGGAACAGTAGCAGTAGGCTGAGCAGTGGTGTTGTGATGTGACGGAGGTCTTTCCCTTTCACTTTGTATGCAGTTTAGAAGCACACAGACTGCTGACTCAATGTTTGTCTTCAGTTCATTTAGAGCAGGGCTTCTCAACCTTTTGCAAGCTGGGCCCCCCCAAAGCTGGTTCACTGCAGTTGTGTTGTTTTTGAAATCAAGTGATCAAAGTGCTCGTTGCCGCTGCGATCAGTGGCGCGCATACAGTGTTCTCTTGTGGCTGGCGCACAGTCTTCACTCGGACGCGCGCTTCAATCCGTTGTGGAGACTCTAATCGTTCCGGAGAAATTACAAAACAAACTGCACACAAACGTGTCCCTGCCTGATATACAACCACTGATAAACATATTCGGTTTTGATCATGGTTTTGATGAGAAAAAGAAAAAAAAAACCTATACGAGTGCGGATTACTATCCAGAACCTCTGACAAGCTTGGCAAAAGTTCTGCCTCTGGACCATTTAAATACACAATTGAAACTGTTGGATCCATCGAATTTTCGTGATGTTTTTTTTTTTTTCAGATTTTTTCCCCCTTCCATCCTGTAGCCTACTTGCTTCCAATTATGCCTACTGGGCAAATAAAATACCTTTACTTTACTATGGTATTCCTATAAATGTTATCGTCCACCAAAAACAAACCAAACCAAAAGAAAGAAAAACATTGTACACATGTGATATATGATACTGACCTGCGAAGACCCACCCTGTTCTGTCATTTTTCTAGAAGGTAAAGCAGAAGAAAATATAAGGAATGCATCGTTTAATATGAGAGGATCTTTAATTATGAGACGATTGAATAGCAAACTAAACAGTACAGATAGGCTAACATTAGCGTTAGTGTAACTTACATTTCGTGAAACAATAAAGGCTAACCCAACTAAGAAACAATGATTACCAACTTAGCCGACCAGCGCACATATTAAAACTACTTAAACAAATGTATAACAGTGAATGATTGCAGGGGGAAGATAAGAAAAAAAAAAACATACCTTTATTGGTCCTTCACATCGCCAGCGCGGGAAGATGGTCATGGTTTTTTTTCCCCTTTCTCGGTCGCGCGCCGACGGCTCAAACGAGCTCTTCTGATTGGCTGAAATTCTCAGCTCTCTGAACAGGGCCTGCCGCTGCCTCACAGATGAGAGCGCGCGGAACTTGTCATTTGAAGGCGAGAAAACTGCGTTTGAGACTCGTAGCAGCAGATTCAAGCAGTTGTAGTGATTGGACTTGTGATTATGTTAGAAAACTATCCAAGAAAAGTAATGAATTTGTGACCAGATATTCTACAAGTGCACAACTCTCACTGTATGGATTCACATATTAATTTGCGGGTGTGCAAAATTTGTCCGTGACTTCACATTTTTGATATGGGTGTGTGAATGCGTTTTGCACCATATTCACTGCAGCAAAAATGTGAGCGTATGAGTTTCTTCATGTGTGATTCGTAGAATAGGATTTGTGCACCTGCAGTGAAGAATGTGTGAAGGTGTAACTCTTGTGTTGTGTTTGCTGGAGAGGAAAAAAATCTACAAGTTTACAACTCCTAAAAAAAATTCTCTGTGACTTCAAATGTATTGATACGTGGGTCAATGCCGCTCTCACATGTGTTCAGTAGTTTTGCACCAAAAATACCTTCATATTTCCCTTTCAGACGCAAAATTTATGGGAGGAGAATATTTTAAAGGAATCATGCAAGGTGATTTACTAAGGTTTGCACTTTGCACTATCAATTTACTGGTATTTGCGCCATTATTTACAGGCCAAAAAAAAAAAGGTAAAAAAATCCTGACTTAACTCATTTTGCACCTGTTTTGTCACACGCACATGATTATCAGCGGCTTTGCTTGTTCGTGACCCTAAGTTAATGTCTGTTCTTAATATGGAAATGTTGGTCATTATGGAAATGATCTGCATCTGCGTTCTTTGATTTGCGTGTCGTCAATAGATCATCGCTTTCCACTCCCATCGGCACTTTTATGGATTTGTGCTCTCGCGCTAATTTACCCTGTTTAGTAAATCTGGCCCTAAGTTTAATGCAGTTTGTTGTGTGGATTTGTGTCTAGACTAAGTTATGTAATTAAAAAAATACCTCCATTTTTGTACTTTACAGTGAAGTTTACGAATTAGATTCTGAAGATGAGGAGGATGTGGTCATGTTGACCTCACCTGTTTATCCTAACAGTGAAATTGATGTAAGTATGCAACCATACTTTTAAAAAGCCATAATCATTTATGTTATTAAGTTTGTTTTTTGTTATTGCAATGACTTAGGATGACGTTACTGCTGCTGACATCATCAGAACATTTCAGCGGGAAAACCGGAATTTTGAAGAACGGGTGATTGTAGTGGCCAGAAGAAAGAAAAGTCTACACAGTGCACGTACTGCACTGAAAACTACCTACTTCACACGGCACAAATCCCCACAAATCGAATTAGTAGGTGGAAGTGCTGATGACTATGGGGGACCTAGCAGAGGTTGGTATTAACTAATTATCATATTTAATATTATATTTATCAAATATTATGTGATGTCTTTTTTTATTATAGCAAATATACAAAACAAATTTGTTCACGTTATTGCAGTCAGATATTAGATCATATTTACGGTTGTTTGTGGCAGTGCTAACCACTCATCAGGGTAACTGAACTGGCGCTTCATTTATGTGTCTTGTATCACACCATAGTATAGAAACTGGTGCCATCCTGCGTCTCAATTATCAATTGAATATGGTTTTAAATATGACCTCAGAGTACTACAATATCAGTATTACTGTAATATTGTGGCAGTGTTGCTCTTGTTGCTTGGCCAACTGTTTTGTATTATTTTATTTTCTTAGCATAAGCTTTGAGATAATAAACAGGTAATTTTATATATATGTATAAAAAATTTAACTTAAGTCAGTACTTCATGACCACATTTATTTGGTGTAGCGGTGTATTAAATTGGAAAATGTATAGTAAGCTGGCCACTATGGTCCAAATAAAACCTGACAGAGTGATACAAGATTATATTGTTTATTTTGCTATGATGACTATACATTATGACTTCATTATTATTATTATTATTATTAATAAGCACAAATTGTAGGCTTTCATTTCAATATCAATTCAGTTATTTAATTGTATGTGTGCTCTTTATTTCTCTAGGCTTTTGATGCAGGTGTGCAGTCATCATTCAGAGTTTCTGAGGGGAAAACAGGCCAGGTGTTTTTCACCTATGACCAAGCAGCTGTGGAAATGAAGCGGTATTACACAGCGGGAAAGCTCATTTCTTGGTCTCGCATGCATGGTGGACCAGGTTTCAAAGCACTAGACAGCACATTATTCAAACTGTGTGGCCAAGCAGATTCTGCAGAAGAATTAGACTGGCATAACCTGCCAGATGGTGAAATAATTCAAGATAAAGTGCGACAGGTATGCATCTTCACACCATTCAAACAGAAGTCATTTATGATTTGTGAGGGTAATGGAGTTTCTTTCTTTTAAGGTATTTTTGTCAGACCCAAGAAGACATAGATGGAATAGTGTCAAGCCTTGGAGACTGGATTGCTGACTGTGGCGTCCCTGGAGGATATGAGACGGATCTATGGTCAGGTGATCAAACACTACATTTACTTCAGGTATAAAACTCACAATAATTGATAATCTACAGTTTGAATCATGTTTATTTAAGTGCCCTCCACTAATGTTGGCACCCTTGGCAAATATGAGTAAAACAGTCTCTGGATCCAGATATGTCAGATCCCCGCTTGTGTAACTTCATCTCCGTCCAGAGGCTTTGGAATGAAAGACTAAAAGGATAAACAGCTAAGACAATTGTACATGCTCATATTTACAAAGGGAGACAATTCTTGTGGAGGACACTGAACTGAATGTTTTTATTTTATTTTTAAATAATATACAGTATGGACATTTCTTGGAACATATTTATTTTAGAACAGCAGACGTGATCACTCAGTTTAAGGATGGCATGAACTCCTGTGGCAGATTGTTGAAATAATCTGGAAGGTCTTCCTTCCCTTGTTTACGAATGAGCAGAAAGAATTACCCAGAGATGAATGTAGAGCCCTGTTCACAGTTAGCTGGAGCGAGGAGGGAAGCAACCTCAGAGAAACGGAGGAAGACACCATCTTTTGCTGGGAGCTCCTGCTGAATTCAATTCAGGGTAATCAGACTGGGATCATTTTTTAATAATATTGTCATATTTTATAATTATGCTTTTCTTCAATATCACTCTCACAGGCGTCAATATACAGTATTTGCCTGGTTTTAACAGGTAATCACAGCTGTACTTATAATCAGAAGAACAGCACAGTTGTGTGATACCGCCTTTATACAGCAGATCAATAAGCTTCAGTAAAATATAATATTGATTTTTTTTTACACCCTCTTTTCTTAATTTTACAGAAAAACAATCAACAATCACCTTTCAGGAGATGCTGGTGTTTATTACTGGTGCAGACAGCATTCCCCCACTGGGTTTACTCGGAGAACCGAGAATTGAGTTTTACACGCAAGAGAACCGCCGGCTTCCATTTGCTTCAGCTTGTGGCACGGTGCTCTCTTTGCCTCGAGGCATCCGAGAAGAGGAGGTGTTGACTGACCTGCTTAACACAGCACTTAAAGGGGACCTTGGATTTGGAAAAATCTAATTTAGTCAATTTAGTCAATTTAGTCAAATGTTAATTAAATTCATTTCAATTAGGCCTAATGACATTAAATTCTGCAATTAATTACTCACCCTCATGTCGTTCCAAACCCGTAAAATTTTCGTTCATCTTCCGAACACAAATGAAGATCTTTTTAATGAAATCTGAGAGCTTTCTGTCCCTTCATTGACATCTACGCAACTACCACTTTGGCGTGTCAAAAAGTTCATAAATGGATCGTAAAACTAATCCATATGAATTGAAGGGTTTAGTCTAAATTTTCTGAAGAGACTCGGTCGCTTAACATGATGAACAGGTTGAATTTAGGCTTGTATTCAGTTGTGGTGAACGGAAGCTCAAGCATGTTCGCTTGACGTGCGAGAACCAGAGAGGTTCATTCACTCAAACATGCTTGAGCTTCCGTTTATCATAACTGATGAGTGTTGATGAATGTTCATGTGTGAATACAAGCCTAAATTTAATCTGTTCATCATATAAAGCAATCATGTCTCTTCAGAATATTTTGGAATAAAACGCTACAATCTATTTATGAACGTCAAAGTGGTAGTTGCGTAGCTGTCAGTGGAGGGACAGAAAGCTCTCAGATTTCATCTAAAGTATCTTCATTTGTGTTCTGAAGATGAAGGAAAGTCTTACGGGTTTGGACCGACATGAGCTTGAGTGATTAATGACAGAAACTTCATTTGTGGGTCAACTATGTCATTCAGTTCAGTGAGAATTTTGTGCAAAAACTTTATTTTCTCTAACGTTCTTGAATGTTAACAATGCAAATGCATAAAATAGTTCAGAAATAAAGAGGACACTTCCAGTGGTAAAAGTGGATTTGGTGGTTTCAACAGTTGGTGATGTTGCATAATTAATTAAAAGACTACAATAAATGTTTGTTTGTTTTTTCTCTGACAATAAAAATTCCCAGAATAAGAGGAAATATTGCATCTTCTGTTTTATTTCATTACACTATTGCAGAATCCAGATAAGAAATGTTATATTCAGTCCTTGGTCATGTATTTCTAGTATATAGACTGTAGTTCAGTTATGTTTTATAAACGAGTACAGCGTTGTTTCTCAAAATCATTGTGAAATGCAAAGATCTAAATATAATGTTGTAAATACAAACAATTTACTTCAGAAATCTAGGTTTAGATGAGTAGAGCACCCAACATGAATACTTGCTCAACACTTGCTCAATCTTATAAAGAGTGACTGTATAGTATAGGAAGAACTTATGATATGATCTGCATTGGTGGCCACACGTTTAAAATGTTTAGGATTTTTAATGTTTTTAAATAGGTCTCTAATGCTCACAAAGGCTGCGTTTATTTAATAGTTATTAATAATAATCTGCAAGAACGGTAATATTGTGAAATATCACAACGTAAAATAGCTGTTTTCTATGTAAATATATTGTCAAATATAATTTTTTCCAGTGAATATACTCAATGTTCAGCATCATTACTCCAGTCACATGATCCTTCCAGAAATCAGTCTCATATGCTGATTTGATGCTCAGAAACATTTATGATTTTTATCATGTGGAAAACTGTTGTTCTGCTTAATATTTTTGTGATTCATCATGTGTTTGTGATAAATAAACCATGATACTTTTTCAGGATTTAGTTAAAAACTATTTTGTAACATTATAAAATTATTTACTGTCACTTTTGATCAATTTAATGCATTCTAACTAAATACAAATATTATTGTTAATGTTAAATATTAATGTCCAGTAGTGTACACAAAAAATATAAATTACATTCTAAACTATATTTAAATAGAAAACAGTTATTGTAAATTGTAATAATATTTCACAGTATTACTGTGTTAATATATCTTTTATCAAATAAATGCAGCTTAAGTGACTAGGAAGTTGAATGAATAAGGCATAGTAAGTATTGGAGATGCCCCGCCACAATCTCTCGACCCTTCGGTTGTGTGTGCTCCTTCCTCTCAGAGCACTTTCTCTGGTGACTTCAGAGTTCAGAGTCAGGCTTATTTATGCATGTGCTATATTCTGTGTAGGATCATGGGAGGGCTGGACCCTATCTCCGCATCTCAGGCCATAGGCGGGGGAAACACCCTGGACATGGGCTCATTCTGAACCTGCGACTGACCTGAGCTGCATGTCTGTGGATTGTGGGGGAACCCGGAGGACCCGGAGGAAACCCACAGAGACACAGGGAGAACATGCAGAGAGCCGGGACCTTATTGCTGTGAGGTGGCAGCGCTACCCACTGAGCCATCATGCCACCACTTGCAATGGACTTATGTGCAACTCAAATCCCACGTACATACAGATCTAGATCTTTAGGTGATGCTGTACATAAAATTAACCCTGAATATTGCATTAAAATTTAAGATGCAGTACTTCTCTGTACAATTTAAATGCATAAGAAACGGCGTTCCACAGCTCGCCTGGACACACACAAGATTTCTGCCATTTGTTTTGTAGAAAAATTATATCCTAGCAGAAAACGCATCTGTTCTTCGGTTATGGAGGATCGTGGACGGCCAGATGAGCACTATAACCCTGGGGAACTAAGGATAATTATTATTCAATTAGTATTCAAAATGGTTATGCAAACCAAAACATATCAAACACATTAATATGATACATATTAATATTAACACATTTAGGAGCATACCGTGCTGCCGAGTCGACGCTTCCACATGATCCAGAAACTCAGATGCCTGGTCCAGCAGTCTCCCTCTTGACCATACCACACTTCTGGCCATTGTCTGCATTCTGTAAAAGGGAAATATATATAATACAATATAATATAATATAATATAGGTTCTTCTACTTCAGTGGTGGCTGACTAACACTGTCATTAACATTAACTGCGAGCCTAGTTCTTACAGTTAATTCAAAATAAATGCAAAGAAACAGATTGTCATATTACATTTTTATTCATAGAAAAATAATTACTGTCAGGACATCATAAAACAAAGTGCTTAGGAAAAGTGCAAAGTGCTTAGGACTATACATACTGAATAATGTACCCTAAAGTTAAATGGAATTCATAATTACATACGTTTATTAGCTATCCATTAAACATCCACTGGTATTGTAAGAGAGGACAGGTTTCCATACCATGTAATGATTTCAAGCTGCATTAAGTCAGCCATCTTTCTTATAAACGTAATGCCTTTTGGACATACCGTAATATCACAAGCTTCAACTCTTCATTGTGGTTAGAAGAAGACTGCTGTCTGGAAATGCTCTTATGTGGTTATGGTTTCAGCTGTTGACTTTTGTACCTGAGGAAGAACGTAGGACAGATTAAAAGTAAAAACTTGACAGTAGTTTGATTTAGAAAATCCAAAAAATATAAATTGAACTGAAAAAGGAATAAAAATAAATCACAACATAAGGGCTATAGAAGGCTGCAAGGCACTCTCATTGTCATTGGAAAAAATGTCTACTGTAATAGCTCTTTTCATTTGAGAGAGTACTGAGGGTTGAAGCAGGAGTTTTAAGTTCATTTATAAAGTGAGGAAGGGTGGGTGGTTAAAAATCCCACATTTATGGGAAAGAGGAAGAAGGACTTTTATTTTGCCCTGGTGTGTGACGTCATAAGGCTGCGCCTCCCTTCAGAGTGAAGAAAGGTTGGTGTTTTTACTTGATTACAGTGTTTTAGTCGAGACAGAGCGTTCTCTGTGTGTCATAGTTTTCAGAAACGGTGTAAAAGGCATCACTAGATGTAACACTGCAGTGCTGTATCTGAGGCTAGTGCTCGTGTTATTGTGTGAGTAAAGCTGCCCGCACATGTTGAGCGCGTCTCAGTTTACGGTAAACAATATAACAGTCATGGAGAAACTGCGTGTGTTTATATATGTTTATATGTGTTTGTGCTGTTTATGCGTCTGAGACACGGTGTTTTCCTCAGTGCAAAACTCACAGTTCACAGGTGTGTGTTCTCCATCTGTAAATCTCAGAAAGTCGTGCAAATATTGCATGTGCGCCAAATAGCAGCGCAATCATTCTGACTAAAATTTTGCTTGGAAAATTTATATTAATATAATTAAAATTATTTTATAACACCAGAAATATCTTCTAACTATAATAACTTATATTAAGGATGTTGGATAATTTGCTGTGAAGCTCATTGCACTCATATATTTTATACTTGTAAAATTAAAAAAAAATTGAACAGAAGTAAGTCATGGAAGAACTTTTTTTAAGAAACCAAATATAATAAAGATACAAAATATAGTTTCGGTTATAGGACCCTATTTAATAAAGATGAGTTATATTTGTTTAGACTGGTGGAGAAAGCACTAATCCGCAGTTTTAAATGATTGGCTAGGTTTAGTTTATACAGTACACCATGGAGAGGAGAACACCACATCAAGAGCTAACTATACACTCTGAAGAGATATGGGCAACTCTGAAATCAAAGAATATTACATAAACATAAAGGAACAGGCCTACATATTTCACGAGTTACCTTTTTTATATAACCCCCCTCCATTTTAATTCTAGTTATTTTATTTATTTACTTATTTAATATAGTTATTATATATATTTATAATATATATATTTTTGTCTTTTTGTACTTTTTTCTTATGTAAAAGTGTCTAACTATGTACTTATTGGTTATTGTTCCTCTAATTATGTGTTGTTTAAGTGTCGGTGGGTATTATCACCAAAGGAAAAAAGTAGAAGGAAAAATAAGGAATAATTATTGGGGGGAAATATTATGTCTCTAAAGGAACTGTATATTTGCATAATTATGGTAACTGTGTTTGAATTGAAAGACATAATAAAGTACATTATATGCTGAAATATTTGCTGTTGGACATTAGACATGCCTTATTTATAATGTTAAACCTACAGGTGAGTGTATTTTATGATGTGAATAACTGTAAAGGCACTGTTGTAATGGGGTTATCAAGTGTAGACTAATATAGCCAATACTAAGCTCAGATTCACCTTACCAGTGCTTCTGTAATTATTTATTTTAATTGTCTGATTTTAACGTCTGCTTTAATAAGCTTTTTTTTAGATTGTAATGTCCTAATGTTCTTCTAATAAACCAACCCTCTGTGACTGTGTTTGTAGTGTCCGCACACACAGAGACGCTCCTGGACTGAGGGTGTAGAGATGGCGTGTGTTAAAGAGGAGCGGGAGGAGGTGGAGATCGCAGACACTGAGCAGCACACCGGTCAGTGTCACTCTTTCATGTTCACCATGTGTACAGATGGCATATTCTCCACAAGGACGTCAATGTTTTGACTGATATAGTGACATACATACACATGGTTTTACCCATCAGTATTATGATCTAGATGTATGACACTGGATGAACAATAGTTAATTTTAATAAGAGTAGAGTCCTAACTCAAACAGTCAGAATATTTACACTTGACTAGAGGTCGACTGGTTTTGCTGATATATATCGGTGCTGATAGTTGATTGGTGGAGCGATCATCGGTTATCGGCAGAATCCACAGCGGTAGTTTCCCAGAGGTGCGTCGAGGACTCTAACATTAGTACCTCAAGCGCTTAAAGCAATGTGACACAAGCACACGCAAACCTGACCCAAATGACCCCAGTGTCGCAGTCGTTGCCATCTATCTGCATTAGTGTATATCCCGCTGGTCCCTTCCCTGCGCTCATTAGCCGGAGAAGTTACGTATTTAAGGCGAGACGCTTCAATAACAGATTGAAGTGCTGAAAAAAAGTCCAAAATACACATTCAGGTCATTATTTTCCTACACTGTGTCTGTTTGCGTCTCTAGATTTCGTCTAAATTCATCAGAAGTTGGCGTTGTAAATCCTCCCGCTGCTCCGCGATCGCGGTCATCACACACACCGCTGGAAAGCTCTCTCTCTCTCTCCTGTACAATCCTGTCGGATCCAAATATGGTCATTTCCTGTTTATCAGCAACCAATCATGAAAGTAAAACAGGTGATTTAACTTGAAATGCACAATCTCATTGGCTGATGCCAATTTCTGACAACGTGATTCGTTCAGAATCGTCACGTGACGTGCTCTGACATTTCCGCGGTGGTTCAAAATGCTGAAAGATATGCGTGTTAAATTCTCTCAGAGAACAGTTGTCATCAGCAAGAAGACACAAGGCATTGCCAGCGAGGACAGCAGATGATGAAATGCCGTCACACAGAGCGTCGATGCGTAAGCTGTCGTCCGGAAGACAGGAGTGTTCAGCGGAGGTGATCAGAGCAGTGGCTGATGGGTCACGCAGCGCGTTTGAAGGAACCGGTCGGGGGGTTCATTTGTCGTAATTGTTCTGTAGTAGTTCACTGCTAGACTGCAGTATCTGAAGAAGATAGGTACAGGCAAAGTGTCTACACATCTGCGCGTCTTCAAGACGTGTCCTGGTGTGGATGTGGGAATGGTGCTGTTAGCGCTCGAGTTAGGCTCGGGATATGCAGATATATCAGCAAGTGTTGGGGATTCCTGGCCTTCGTGTTAAAGCGTATCTCTCCGTGCGCATGTGCGAGCGTTAGCGGAGCGAGGGAGAAGCGTGTGCTGAGTCTGATTTCTCACTGGTCTGTAGTGTGTGTCTGTGTGTTTAGTGTATTATGTGGTGTGGGGGAGCAGTTTTCCTTAGAGAGGGAGTTGTGGGAGAGAGTTTGCTCCCGCTGTTCTTCTTCTGCCGGGAGCACGGCTGGTGTTGCGAGTAGTGTGGTCTAACTCGGCCACATGGCATTAGGATCGTGTGTAAACTCAGTGTAGAGGAATGTGCTTTAGCGGCTGGTTACAACACTATTGTTTCTGCATCTAAAATGAACAACGCGATTGTTTTATTTTTAAACGCGATCGGAAAAGGCTGAAAGTTTAGTCTCAGATATAATGACAGTGACAGATCCTAACATTTCTGATTGCTCTTATCTCTCATCGCATAATGAAGATCAGGCAACAGTGTATAAAGCTGAGGAAAGAAACTAAAGGCCTACCTGGAGTTCAGGCTGAAGATTACTTCCCTGATCGCTCTGCTTTCCTTAACGATGCAAAACTTCGAATAAAGGAGGAGTTTTTGCAGATAAAGAAGTTTACCGTCTCAGGAAAGTTGTGAGTAAACTTAGAAAGCAAACCCTTAATGATGAAAAACAGGGTGTGGAGTAACTTCTTTTTGTCTGGTAGAAGTCTTTGCCTTGCTGACTGATTCTATTAATTACTTGTGTTTTTTTAAAACATCATTTTTTATGAGAGATTTTAAAATTGTAACTCTCAATTTAAATGGTGCCAGAGACAGTCAGAGGAGAATGTGTTTGTTTGAATTTATAAAACAAAAGCATATTGATGTTACGTTTCTTCAAGAATCACATAGCGACTTAAAGGGTCATGAAACCCCCCTCTTTCAGCTCAAGTAAAGAGGGGGTTTCCTGACCCTTTAAGCTCAGAAGAATCATTGTTCCTTGGTGGAGATTTTAACTGTACTGAAAATGATAAATTAGACCGGAGTCATATGGAGACACATATTGCCTCACTAAAAGCTCTCACACAATTGATAAGAGCATTTGATTTATGTGATGTTTGGAGGAATGTGCATCACAATAACAGACAATATACTTGTGCACATAGTAGAGATAAGACTGGATAGGCTTTGTGTTTAACCCATTAAGGCCTAAAACGCCTGCTAAAAAAGGCCTTTTTATGCCTAAGTACTTTTCTGTAAACCCCCTCCCAAAACCTAAGGGTTTCCAGAAATATTTGTCAAATTTGTCAAAGCCTACTAAAATCTTAATTTCTCAGGCTCTATAGCAGATAAAAACATGGAATAAAAAGCATTTGAGAGCTTACTTCTTTGGCTTTCAACTTGACTGACTTGCTTGGCCATAATCTTAAACTGAATTTTTTTTTTAAATCTATAAACAACAAAAACATCAAGAATATTTTGAAAATCAGTACAGATCCGTTTTTATTTCATTATTTCATACTTTTGAGGTACCAAAGTAACAAGTGAACATCACTGATACAAAGTTATAGAAAAAAAACCAAAACAAAACAGAGGGTTACTTCTTCTTTACATAACAATTTAAATATTAATTTATGTAAAAAAAAATTTAATTTGTATATAAAAGCGTCAGAGAAACCATAGCACTAAGAAACCATATTCATAACTTGGTGGTGAGTGTACAGATCAACAGAACAGTACAGTCTCAACTCATACATTCAGCTCAACACAACTCATCATTCACTGTCGAGTGCTGCGGTAATGCTTTCCAAAGCACTGCATGTACAGTGGCACATTGCACTGTCTGCAGCCATACACTGTTGCACCAGGACGGGCCTCACTCTTCGACAGTGAACATTCCCTGCAGATCTTTCTCTTGTCGAAGATTTTTTCACAGTCGTGCTCGGCTGAGGCTGCCACAGGTGCTGCGGCGCACTGAGGAGCACTCTTTGCTGTCACAGGGGTGACAAGTTCCTGTGCAAGGTCCTCCTGCCACTCTTTGTAGCCACCCTTGTAGGCTCCAGCACTCCTTGCAGCAATGTAAGAATTGTAGCAGCTGACCGAAAGGAAAAAGAGCCTCCGCCACCATTTCTTGGACCGATGCTGAAACTGATAGTAGCTTGTCATCTGATCCAGTAGATCGACCCCCTTCATGTGCTTCTGATAGTCAGAAAGGCACGCTGGCACTGTGACCTCTGTCTGGATGTCTCCCTGTCTTCTCCTGACAGTCCCTTCTGCCATGGGCTCGTGGTAATTTGACAGTACCAGAACGACCTTTGTATCTCGCCAAGCACAGAAGGTCAGGTCATCCTTCTGAGACACTTGGTACTGATGCTTATCCATGGCAGGCGGTTTTGGGGGGATTCCCTTTCTGTTTGATCGAACGGTGCCACACGCATACAGACCATGAGCCTTCAGATCTTCAAAAAGCGGCACCCCGGAATAAAAGTTATCCATAAAAATGGAGAGATGGGACCCAATGTATGGTCTAGCCAGATCCATCACAACGCGGTGCGCAAGGCCCTTCTCGCTACTCCCCCCCCTCACGTCCGGTGTAGACCTGGAAGTTTGATACATACCCGGTGGAGCTTTCAGCCATAACCCACACCTTGATGCCCCACTTGGTGGGTTTGAGAGGAAGATATTGCCGGAAAGCGAGTCTCCCCTTGAATTTCACCATACTTTCATCCACACTGACAAAGCCATCCACTTCGTACAGTTCCTGGAATCGATCTTTCAGGTAGTCAAGGTCTGACTTTCCAGAGCTTGTCAGAGCGGTTCACATCTTTGCTGTTGTCTTGCAAGTGGAGATACCTGAAAATGCACATAGCAAGTTGGATAGTGAATGACACATTATTGTTGGTGTTATTATTATCATGAGCTTTCATTGTCATGTGTTTGTATAATTACACTTTATCAGTAATCATCAGACATCATAATTATTACTGTCATCCATCATAAGCTAGCGTTGTCTATTGCATCCTATTTATTTTGTATTATTGTTATCCATAATCATTATCAATCATCATCTTTAGACATTTATTCATTTATTGTCATTAGTATCAGCATCAAATTATAACACACACACACACACACTCACTCACTTACAGACACACACACACACACACACACACAGACAGACAGACAGACACACACACTCTCACTCATACACACTCATAAGCTAGCATTGTCTATTGCATCCTATTTATTTTGTATTGTTATCCATAATCATTATCAATCATCATCTTTAGACATTTATTCATTTATTGTCATTAGTATCAGCATCAAATTATAACACACACACACACACACACACACACACACACACACACTCACTCACTTACAGACACACACACACACACACAGACAGACAGACACACACACTCTCACTCATACACACTCATAAGCTAGCATTGTCTATTGCATCCTATTTATTTTGTATTGTTATCCATAATCATTATCAATCATCATCTTTAGACATTTATTCATTTATTGTCATTAGTATCAGCATCAAATTATAACACACACTCACACACACACACACACTCACTCACTTACAGACACACACACACACACACAGACAGACAGACACACACACTCTCACTCATACACACTCATAAGCTAGCATTGTCTATTGCATCCTATTTATTTTGTATTGTTATCCATAATCATTATCAATCATCATCTTTAGACATTTATTCATTTATTGTCATTAGTATCAGCATCAAATTATAACACACACTCACACACACACACACACACACACACACTCACACAGACACATATACACACATACACACACACAGTATGTGTGTATTGTTATTATTATTAGCCTACCTCCAGATGATGGCAAATCTGTCCCTTGAAATGGCTTGGGGGATGGTCGTTCGAAAAAGCCACTTTTTCTGACGCCAGAAATCTCTACGTGATGGCAGGTCAAGGATCCCCATGGCAAGACACAGTCCAATGACAGTCTTCATTTCAACAATTGTTACCGGTACCCACTTGCTGTTTGATGGAGTTGCGCTCCGTGATTGTTCAGCATAAAGATTTGTTTCTGTTACAAGTCGCATCCACAACTCCTCCGTGAAAACACGGGAGAATACCTGTATTGGTGTAACAACATCTGGAAGCTCTATCTTGACGCCTGGTTCGCGGTTATACGGGATCTTCTCACGAGAGTGAAAGTTGTCGGTCTTCCATTCTTCTTGGAAGCCAACGAAGTCGCGCATATCCTCCTCTTCCTCTCGAAACATCGCTAAGAGCCACTGCTCTCTAACTACGCGATCGGCTGGTACATCTAAATCATCTGGGATATCATTTGAATCTTGTCCTGTGTCATCCTCCATAACTTCATCAATATCACTTCCATCACTTGAGTCAGCCATGACGGATCGCTAGCACGGTGTTTAAAAATGCCGCGAAAACAGTAAAGAGGGTAAAATAAAACTTACTGTATGTGTAGGCTTATTTCGACCAATCACAAAGCATTTTACTAGTCACATGAGTTTAAAAAAAAATCCCTAAGCATCTCTGTCACTCACCCCAAGAATATTTAAGCCAATTACAGTGCATATAATTGGCCATGTGCCTTGAAAAAGACGACACCGCTCAAAATGACGCAGGCGCGTTTGCCGGGCTTAATGGTGACTACGCATAGATGCGTGATCCGGTCTTAAAGGTAAACACACACAGATGTGTGATCCGGTTTAAATGGGTTAATCATCAAGCAAATCTTACTAGAGAATGTAAAATAATTCCAGTCGTTTTTTTTCGATCACTGTTGTTTGTAATATTTTCATTAATTCTGTATATTTAAAGAGTGCTTACTGGCATTTTAATTCATCCCTTTTAAATGATAAAAAGTTTATTGAATTTTTTTCTTTGTTTTGGGAAAGTGTTAAGAAAAAAAACAGTTTTATACTTCCTTACAGTAATGGTGGGATTGTGGCAAGGTCCACATTAAACAGTTGTGTCAAGAGTACACTCTTAAAGCCACTAAAGAAATGGCCCAGTCAATGAAAATGCTAGAAAATTTAATTTTAGCACAGCTTCTACAGGTGATCAGGTGAAGCAGTAAATCCCAAAAAGAATTGCTTGCAGACATATTGGGTATGAAAGCTCAAGGGGCGTTAATACGTTTGCGGTCTCTAAGCATCTCACAAAACGGCCAAAGTCGTATCATCCATTCACTACGCTCTGACACCGGGAAAGAGCTTACTGAGCCTAGTGAGATACGCAAACATGCTGTTGTTTTCTACTCAGACCTGTATAAATGTGAATTGTCTCAAAGAGAAAATGAAGACACTACTTTTCCTAAAGATCTTCCAAAGATTGATGAGGAGTCCAATACTAGGCTTGAACAATCTTTGTCACAAAATGACTTATACGCAGCAATGATGAGCATGGGAAATGGAAAGACTCCTGGCATTGACGGGATTCCTGTTGATTTTTATAAAATGTTATGGCCAGTGATTTGTGAAGATTTCCTTTTGGTTCTTAATGACAGTATGAACAAAGGAGTGTTACTGTTAAGCTGTAGAAGAGCTGTTATTACCCTTTTGCCCAAGAAGGGGGATCTACAAAACATGAGTAACTGGAGACCGATATCTCTGTTATATGCAGATTATACAATGTTATCAAAGGCTCTAGCTACAAGGTTAAGTCAAGTTCTGAGTCAAGTAATACATTCTGATCAGAGTTATTGTATACCCAGTGGGTCCATCTTCGACAACATATCATTGGTCAGAGATGTTCTAGAGGTTTCAAGGCTATCAGGTGTTAATGGTGGTCTAATTTCGTTAGAACATGCTTATTTGAGAGATGTTTTAGAAGCTTTTGGTTTTAGTCAGAGTTTTATAAATATGATTGAGGCCATGTATCGTGACATCAAGAGTGTACTCAACGTCAGTGGTGGTTTGAGTGCTCCTTTTGGAGTTCAGAGGGGAGTTAGACAGGGATGTGCCATGTCGGGAATGCTATATTCCCTGGCTATTGAACCTCTGCTTCAGAAACTAAGAGCTGAGTTGCTGAGTTATGCTGACGATGTAGTTGTTTTTATATCTGGTGCTGATGATAGTGAAAAATTGGAGATTATTGTTAACAGTTTTAAAAGAAATTCTTCTGCAAGAGTTAACTGGGGAAAAAGTGAGGCCCTTTTAATGGGTGTTTGGAATAAAGAAACTCCCAGTTTACCTGGAGGTTTAATCTGGAAGAAAGACGGATAAAAAAATCTTGGAATCTTTTTAGGTAATGAGGATTTTGTTAAAACGAATTGGGATTGTATGCTAGAAAAAAATCAAAGGACGTTTACAGAAATGGAAATGGCTACTCCCCAAACTGTCTTATATCGAGGTCGTACACTGATAATCAACAGTCCTCGTTATGGCATAAACTTGCTTGTGTTAATCCTCCTGTTGGACTTTTGCCAAAGGAGAAATGGTAACCTTTATTACAATATAATTTACAATGATCTGGGGCCGTATTCACAAAGAATTTTAAGGCTAAAAGTAGCTCCTAACTGGCGAATTTAGGAGCAACTCCTAAAAATAATGGGCGTGTCACTCGTAACTTTAGGACTCCTAATTTTTTTGACTAAGAGTAATTCACGAAGCATTTTAGCACTAAAAGTAGCACCTAAGCCTGGGACAGCTTAAAAGAAGTCGAGAGGACTCCTAACTCACTAAGACCTATTCACAAACCGCTTTTTGTGGCATTTCACGTTGCGATGTTTTGAAATGCGAGGGAACAATTTTGCATTGTAGGCATAATGCAATAACGCCACCAACAACAACCCAAACTAGGCTATTCATTGCATGTAAACTAATTGTAACGTTTCATTGTGAATCAAATTAAAATGTTCTTCTCTTTGCAAACGTAGGCAGAGGCATATAGTGACAGATTAATTCAATAATGTTGCAAAGATATTGCATCAATCTATATGTTTCATTAGGCTACTAGGCTATTTGTTTTGCCTTACTCTTTATTCATTTAGGCTATTTATTTAGTTATTCATCATCTTCCGTCCTTCGCACTACTTGTGAAGCGCACGCTTTCTGAGACCTGTCACTCATCATCGTAGGGGAGGTGTTTGGAATCATTCCCGCGTTACAATCATCAGCCAATCAAGGTGGTCACTTCAGTCAAGCTCGTGCATGAGTAATGACGTCATCCATAGCAACGAAGACTCGCTCTTAGTTTAGGAGTTGTCATTTTTCTTTACTAAGAGTAGGTCTGAAAGGCGTTGTGAATAACTTTTAAGAGAAAACTCCTAGCTAAAATCTTTCAGTGCGATTTAGGAGTACTCCTAGTGGTAAGATAAAATGCTTTGTGAATACGGCCCTTGATCATTTTAGATTCCCAGTGAAATTAAATTACTTTTATGTGTTAATTTTTACCTTTTTTCCAAAGATGACAGAGTAAGTTCATCTCGTTCCAAGAATGAAAAAATGCAAGTAATCACAATGGTGCCTCCATTGACCCATAGGGGTTAAGCAAATATAGTTGTTGCTTATTTGTTTTAGGACACGCAAAACTGGCCTCAAATATCTGTAGCCATTTGAAATTAGAGGCACCACTTAATTTCATTTATGATTCAAACAAAGATGTTACGCACATGCCGCATGAGCAGTTGTTATTCAGATTAGATTGTATAACTTTGAGATTTAAAGCAAATTTCACAGACTTTAGATTTGTGAAATTGTTACATGACACCTGCACAAAACTAAATAACTAAATAAAATTTAATTATACGCTTATCTCTGTAAAGCTGCTTTGAAACAATCTACATTGTTAAAAGTGTTATATAAATGAAGATGACTTGACTTGACAAAACAAAATTAGCACATGGACTGAATGAAAATGCACATTCATTCTCTGCCACTTGGTTGCACTTATAGAACAGCAGAGATCAAGAATTTTCTGTTTACCGCTGAACACAAAGCAGCGCTGCACTTATAAATCCCACTATTTCTCTTCTGCTGCGTCTGTTCTCTTTTCTTTGTCAAGTCAAGTCACCTTTATTTATATAGCGCTTTTTACAATACAGATTGTATCAAAGCAGCTTCACATTGATAACATGAAAATAATACAACAAAGTTTGTTTCTAGAAGAAAATTGCGTCATCGTCCACCCATAATAAGGCAGATCAATAACATTGTTGAATATTAAATGTCCCCAACTAAGCAAGCCCAAAGCCAAGGCGACAGTGGCAAGAACCGAAACTCCATCAGGTGACAGAATAGAGAAAAACACCTTGGGAGAACCCAGACTCAGTCGGGGGCCAGTTCTCCTCCGCCAACGAACGAACAGTGTGTGCTTATGATCCAGGCAGAGTTACAGGTCAGAGGTCAGATTGGTCGTGTCGATGAGGCCTTCACAGGGCAGATGAGGCTGGCACTTCAGGATGTGTCATGGTTAGGTCCAAGCGTTGGTCCTTCATCAGATCTGGATACGGCCTGGATCCGGCGGACTGCGGTAAACCTCTGTATAAACTGAGAGACTAATATTAGCGTAGATGCCATTCTTCTTATGATGTAACGAGTACATCAGGATTTATGGGAAGTGTTCCCGGTTCCAGCTGACCTAATCTATGCAGCCTAACATTGGATTATAGAAGTCTATAATGTATTATGTGAATGCTAGGTCAAAGAGATGTGTCTTTAGTCTAGCTTTAAACTGACAGAGTGTGTCTGCTTCCCGGACAATGGTAGGAAGACTGTTCCAAAGTTTTGGTGCTAATTAGGAGAAGGATCTACCGCCAGCAGTCGATTTTAAGTATTATCAACTGGCCGGAATTTTGAGATCGCAATAGACGTGAAGGACTATAATGCGCTAAGAGCTCGCTCAAGTACTGCGGAGCTAAACCATTTAGTGCTTGTAAGTAATCAGCAATATTTGAAAATGTATACGATGTTTAATAGGGAGCCAATGCAGTGTTGACAGAACCGGGCTAATATGGTCATACTTCCTGGTTCTGGTAAGAACTGGAGCTGCTGTGTTTTGGACCAGCTGTAGTTTGTTTATTAAAGGGTAACTAAACCCCTGGTCAGAGCCTGACTCCACCCACTGGCAATATTTGAAAAATGCTAGAAAAGTGGGCAGACCCCAGCGGAGATAGACGGGACGAACCGAGGGGGGGGCGTGCACCTGAGACCCGCAGTGACGGATTAATTGACAGCTGCTGTCAGACTCTAAAATAGAGAGTGACTCACAGGGTCGCAAGACGACGTAAAGTACATGCATCTGATGAGTTTTATCGAGTTGATGTCAACAGTGAGCGCTCTCTGTAGGCATATTCATATTTTGCCGCTATGTGAAAAAATCCAGCAAAATGCGCCGGCGTGTTTGTCGACCCCAGAGGATTAATTTTAGCCTAACCATAAATTGTGATTTTATATATATATATATATATATATATATATATATATATGACCACTCACATCAAGACGCCGCTGCGGTGATGGAGTCCATGCAGGAGGAGCAGCGTTTGGCACTGCGTCGCTTTTCAGCGCGAGCTGTGTGGAGAAGCACATGTCCACCTCTATTGCGTTGGAGAAGCAATCCCGCGTAAAATGCAGGTTGCACACTTGAGCTCTAGGCGGGAACTCACGGTCTTCCAGGCCAAGTCCATGCAACCACTGACGCCTAATTTCCAAGTCTGCTGGAAAGCTATGCAGTCGAGCAGTGCTGTTGCAACCAGCAACACTACACCTACGTACCCTCCTGACCACTGTACTAAATACAGATAAATCTACACTAACTTGAAGCTATCCTAACTGATGCAATACTATGCGTGGTAGCTCGTACCAAGGGAGGGCGTGGTGAGCTGGAACCTGCTTACGTCACCTGCCACCGCTTACGTCACATACCACCGCAAACATCCAATAGGAAAATTCAACTGCAGTAGCCACCGTTCAACCTGAAGAGGGCAGCACTCAGACGTTTTTACACCATATATTGTAGAATTAAAACACTTTATACCCAAATGTCAAAAAAGTTACTCGAATCAATGAACAGCACTAATAAAGCCCCATTCTTACAAATCATTATCTAAAAAAAGTTGGTTTAGTTACCCTTTAAGCGTGCAGGGCAACCACCCAGTAGAGCATTACAATAATCTAGCCTTGAGGTCATGAACGCATAAACTAATTGTTCCGCATTTGTCAATGAGAGCATATGGCGTAATTTAGATATATTTTTAAGATGGAAAAATGCGGTTTTACAGATACTAGACACGTGACTTTCAAATGAAAGATTGGTATCAAAGAGCATACCCAGGTTCCTAACCGACGACGAAGACTTGACAGAGCAGCCATCAAGTGTTAGACAGTATTCTAGGTTATTACGTGAGAAAGTTCTAGCTCTACTCTGAGCTCCTCCCGAGTGACCGAGCTTCTCACCCTATCTCTAAGGGATCGCCCAGCCACCCTGCGGAGAAAGCTCATTTCGGCCGTCTGTATCCGGAATCTTGTCCTTTCAGTCATGACCCACAGCTCATGACCATATGTGAGAGTAGGAACGTAGATTGACCGGCTGACCGATTGCGGCTCAGCTCCTTCTTCACCACGACAGACGGTACATCGACCGCATTACTGCAGAAGCTGCACTGATCCGTCTGTCAATCTCCCATTCCATCCTTCCCTCACTCGTGAGCAAGACCCCAAGATACTTGAACTCCTCCACTTGAGGCAGGAACTCTCCACCAACCTGAAGCGGGCAAACCACCCTTTTCCGACTGAGAACCATTGCCTCGGATTTGGAGGAGCTGATTCTCATCCCAGCCGCTTCACACTCGGCTGCAAACCGTCCCAGTGCATGCTGAAGGTCCTGGTTTGATGAGGCCAGCACGACAACATCATCAGCAAAGAGCAGAGATGAAATCGTGTGGTCCCCAAACCTGACCCCCTCCGGCCCCTGGCTGCGCCTAGAAATTCTGTCCATAAAAATTATGAACAGAACCGGCGACAAAGGGCAGCCCTGCCGGAGTCCAACATGCACCGGGAACAAGTCTGACTTACTTACCTCCCAGGCCCGAGTTTTTGCCTCCACAACCACCCGGGCTGCAGTCCGCTTGGCCCGTCGGTACCCGTCAGCTGCCTCAGGAGTCCCACAAGCCAGCCAGGCCCGATAAAACTCCTTCAGCTTGACAGCATCCCTTACTTCCGGTGTCCACCACCGGGTTCGGGGATTGCCGCCTCGACAGGCACCGTGGAGAACATGGTCCACTCGGACTCAATATCTCCAGACTCCCTCGGGATCTGGTCGAAGCTCTGTCGGAGGTGGGAGTTGAAGATCTCTCTGACAGGGGATTCGGCCAAACGTTCCCAACAGACCCTCACAGTACGTTTGGGTCTGCCGAGTCTGTCCAGCTTCCTCCCCCGCCATCGGATCCAACTCACCACCAGGTGGTGATCAGTTGACAGTTCCGCCCCTCTCTTCACCCGAGTGTCCAAGACATACAGCCGGAGGTCAGATGAAACAACCACAAAGTCGATCATCGACCTCCGGCCTAGGGTGTCCTGGTGCCATGTGCACTGATGGACACCCTTATGCTTGAACATGGTGATCATTATGGGCAAGCTGTAACTAGCACAGAAGTCCAATAACAGTTTGCCATGTTTCCTAATGATATCTCCTAATGGTAGCATGTACAGAGTGAACAGCGACGGTCCTAGTACTGAGCCTTGTGATACGCCATACTGAACTTGTGATCGATGAGACATCTCTTCATTTACTGCTACAAACTGATAACGGTCAGATAAGTATGATTTAAACCATGCTAAAGCAATTCCACTAATGCCAACATAATTTTCGAGTCTATTTAAAAGAATGTTGTGGTCAATAGTGTCAAATGCAGCACTAAGATCGAGTAACACTAATAGAGAGATACAACCACGATTGGATGATAAGAGCAAATCATTTGTGACTCTGAGAGCAGTCGCAGTACTTTGGTACGGTCTAAATCCTGACTGGAAATCCTTGCAGATATCATTTCTTTCTAGAAAGGAACACAGTAGTGAGGATACTGCCTTTTCTAGTATCTTTGACAGAAAGGGTAGATTCGAGATCGGCCTGTAATTGACTAATTCTGTAGGATCAAGGTGCGTTTTTTTTAACAAGCGGTTTAATCATAGCCAGCTTAAAAGTTTTTGGTACGTATCCTAGAGACAAAGATGAATTAATGATTGTAAGAAGAGGATCTATGACCTCTAGAAGCATCTCTTTCAGTAGCTTAGTCGGTATAGGGTCTAACATACATGTTGTCGATTTAGATGATTTAACAAGTTTAGTCAATTCTTCCTCTTCTATAGCAATGAATGAATCAAATTTTTCCTCAGGGAGACTACAATGCACTGCCTGATGCGATACTGTAGTAGACGGTTGCATAGTTATAATTTTGTCACTGATATTATCAATCTTATAAGTGAAGAAGTTCATAAAGTCATTACTGCTGTGTTGCTTGGAAACTTCTAGGCTTGAAGCTTTATTTTTTCGTTAGTTTAGCCACTATTTCAAATAAATACCTAGGATTATGTTTATTTTCTTCTAATAGGGTTGTAAAATAAGCAGATCTAGCAGCTTTTAAAGCCTCTCTGTAAGCAATCGAGCTCTCCTTCCATGACATGCGAAATACCTCAAGTTTTGTTTTCTTCCAGTTGCGCTCCATTTTTCTGGCTGCTCTCTTAAGGGCCTGAGTGTGCTCGTTGTACCACGGCGTTGGACTATTTTCTTTAATCTTATTTAAGCACAACGGAGTAACTGTGTCTAAAGTGCTGGAAAAGAGAGAGTTAAAAGTTTCTGTCGCAAATATCAAGTTCTTCTAAGCTATCTGGGATGCTGAGATGATGAAACTGATTAGGAAGATTATTAATAAAGCAATCTTTAGTGGCAGAAGTGATGGGTCTAACATATTTGTAACACGGAGTCGACTTTGCAGCTTTGGCTAAATGTAATTTACACGAGACTAGATAATGATCTGAGATGTCATCGCTCTGCTGCAGAATTTCAACGGCATCAACATTGATTCCATGTGATAATATTAGATCTAGAGTATGATTACGACAATGAGTAGGTCCTGACATGTGTTGTGTAACTCCAGTAGAGTTCAGAATGTCTTTAAATGCCAATCCCAATGCATCTTTTTCATTATCGATGTGTATATTAAAATCACCAACAATTAGTACTTTATCTGCAGCCAGTACTAACTCTGATAGAAAGTCTGCAAATTCTTTGATAAAGTCTGTATGGTGCCCTGTATACAGTAGCCAGCACAAATGTTAAAAGTGATTTATCATTTACACTAGATAGTGTTACATTTAGCAACAACACTTCAAAAGAATTATATTTAAAACAAGACTTCTCAGTAATTCTGAAGATATTACTATAAATTACAGCAACTCCTCCCCCTTTGCCTTTGAGACGAGGCTCATGTTTATAACAGTAATCTTGCGGGGTGGACTCATTTAAAGTAATGTAATTGTCTGGTTTTAGCCAGGTTTCTGTCAAACACCTCACATTTAGATTATAGTCAGTAATCATATCATTAACAATGAGTGCTTTTGAAGTAAGGGATCGAATATTCAACAACCCAAGCTTTATCATTTGTTCATTCGTATTATATCTATTTTTAATTTTTTGAACATCAATTAAATTTTTACCCTTGAATGGGTTTAGGAGTTTTTTGCATGTCCTAATTCGGGGAACAGACACAGTCTCTATATGATGATATCTAGGTGAAAGAGGCTCTATGTGATGGGATTTATCTGACCTGGGTGACGCGAGGCCGCTAGCAGACGGTCGGTTTAGCCAGTCGGTGAAACTTTTCCAATTGTCTATGAATTCTATATTATTTTGCGGACACCACCTCGACAGCCAGCCATTGAGTGAACACAATCTACTAACTATCTCATCACTCCTGCGAACAGGAAGGGGGCCAGAGCAAATTACAGTGCCTGACATCGTACTTGCGAGTTCACACACCTCTTTAATATTAATTTTGGTGATCTCCGACTGGCGGAGTCGAACATCATTAGTGCCGACGTGAATAATAATCTTAGAGAATTTACGATTAGCATTAGCCAGCACTTTTAAATTTGCTTTGATGTCAGGCGCTCTGGCTCCCGGCAAACATGTGACTATGGTGGTTGGTGTCTCTATTTTCACATTCCGTTTGATCGAATCGCCAATTACTAGGGCACAATCAACACGATTCTCAGTGGGTGTTTCACTGAGCGGGGAGAATCTGTTTGATGTTGTAATAGGAACGGAAGAGCGGTGTTTTGTCAAGGCAAGGCAAGTTTATTTATATAGCACATTTCATACACAATGGCAATTCAAAGTGCTTTACATAGAAGAAATTAAAATAATAAAAAGAGATAAGAATAATTAAAACAGTTTAGAAAAATAAAATACAGTACAAACAGACGAACAGCGGCACAGTGCTCATTCAGTAAATGCATAGCTAAACAGATGTGTTTTGAGTCTGGATTTGAAAGTGACTACTGTAGGAGCACATCTGATCTCCTCTGGAAGCTGGTTCCAACTGCGGCTGGCATAATAGCTAAAAGCAGATTTGCCATGCTTAGAGTGAACCCTTGGTATTTCTAGCTGATATGATCCTAATGATCTGAGTGATCTGTTGGTTTTATATTCAGTGAGAATATCTGCAATATATTGAGGTCCTAGGCCATTGAATGATTTATATACCAGTAATAATACTTTAAAATCAATCCTAAATTTAACTGGGAGCCAGTGTAAAGACCTGAGGACTGGTCTGATATGTTCATATTTTCTGGTTCTGCTCAGAATCCTGGCGGCAGCGTTCTGTATGAGCTGACACTGTCTTATGGTCTTTTTGGGAAGGCCAGTGAGGAGTCCATTACAATAATCCACCCTGCTGGTGATGAAAGCATGCACAAGTTTCTCTAAGTCTTGTCTGGAAACAAAGCATCCAATTCTTGCAATATTTTTCAGATGATAGTATGCTGATTTAGTTATTGCTTTGACATGACTACTGAAACTAAGGTCTGACTCTAGTGTCACACCAAGATTCCTGACTTGATTTTTAGTTGTTTGACCCCTAGAGTGAAGGTATGCGTTCACCTTGAGAACTTCATCTTTGTTTCCAAACGCAATGACTTAAGTTTTGTCTTTGTTTAACTGAAGAAAGTTTTGACACATCCAACTGTTGACTTCATCAATGCATTGGCACAGGGAGTCAGTGGGGCTGTAATCGTTAGGCTATAGGGCTAAGTAGATCTGTGTGTCGTCTGCATAGCTGTGGTAAGCAATTTGGTTCTTTCTCATTATTTGGCTCATTGGGAGCATATACAGGTTGAACAGGAGTGGCGCAAGAATTGAGCCTTGAGGGACTCCGCATGTCATGGATGTCCACTCAGACTTATGGTCTCCTATACTCACATAATAACCTCTCCCATCTAAAGCCTGTTTTATACTTCTGCGTCGAACTGCCGCCGTAGCTACGTGGTAGGCTGTGTGTAGCGCGCGTACCCTTCGGCGTACCCTGACGTGCACCTCTCCAAAAATGTAACAACGCGTCAATTCTACGCGGACACAAGCGCTGTGATTGGTCTGCCAGAACCCCTCCCTCGGGGTTTCATGCTCCCCAGGTGCGCGTCAACGCGGACAACGACACAGAAGTATAAATTAAAACCAACACGTTGCCTACGGCGTATAGGCTCCGGCGTATGTCCGACGCAGAAGTATAATGAGGCCTTAAGTATGACCTGAACCATTTTAGGACTATCCCAGATAGCCCCACCCAGTTTTCCAGCCTGTCAGCTTGTCCCGCGACTATTGCGTCTCACTGTCACCCAATTTCCCTGCTGCACGGGCTCTGTGGCTGGAACCGAATAATGTACAGAGTTCACTAAGCTAGATGCATCCAAAGCAGTATCTAAAGCCCTTGCACTCTTACAATTAACCTTGATTAAAGTTTAGATGCGTGTCTCTAGTTCTGAAATCTTCCCCGTCAGCTTTACTATCTCCCTGCATTTATCACATGTAAAACCTGTGCTGACAGAGAAGGCTATGCTATACATGTTACATGAGGTGCAGGTGACAATAAGAGGAAAAGATGACATGACTCACCGTGTTTGTTGACTGATACCACAGTTTTTTGATGAACTCTTAAAAGGCGCGCGAGAAAAAATAAAAATAAATAAAGAGCGCACGGAAGGCGCGAGCGCACTAGAGAATAAATAAATAAAGAGCGCACGGATGGCACGCTAACAGGCTAGCGAATTACTAGCGTGTTGTGCTAGCAAGAACGATTTAGATTGAAGCTAGCGATGTCAGGTTAATGTGTGATGTTAAGTTATATTTAGCAGTATAAATAACAAGGAATTATAGTAAATAATGATTAAAAACAGAAAGATACGAAGCTTACAGACGCAAACCAATGCAACACATAAGCAGCAGCAGCAACAGGGCAGACAGGAGCAATCGAGCAGACAGTGTACAGTACCACTGTACAGTACAGTGTACTTTGTATCCGTATTAAGCGTGTTCCTCTGAATCTCTGGCTTGTTAACATCCTTTTCACAGACTGATAATATTTCTACACATTAAATATTTTGGGAAATTATTGCAATGCCGTGTGTGCTAGTCCAGTATAGAGATCAGCCAAAACAAAAACCATCCGGTTCTGTTTTATTAGCCAGTCGACCAGTACATCTTTATTTCAAAGCATAGAAGTTATAGAACCGGGGTGTCCAATCCTGGTCCTGGAGGGCCACTCTCCTGCAAAGTTTTTCTCTAACCCCAGTTAAACACACCTGAACCAGCTGATCAATGTCTTCTGCCAACTTTACAAACTTCCAGGCAGGTGTATTGGGTAAGTTGGAGCTAAACATTGTAGGACACCGGCCCTCCAGAGCAGGTTTGGAAACCCCTGGTATATAGGATCAAGAATAGACGTCGTTGGTTTTGATGCATTACATATCTATATGTTTTGATGTCTGTTGCCACTAATGCCATTCAACTGGGGTTAACATTTTGTTTTTCTTTTTTTTTTTACCTTAGACCTAATGGCACTGAAAGAGGAGAGGGAAATACTCAATGAAATTGAAGAGAAATATCAGTATGAGAATCTTCTTGGTTTCATAATTGGAGAAAAATCTTTCAGTTGTTCACAGCCTGAAAAGACTTCCATGCGAAACACAGCTCAAAATACAAGAACAAGAAGTTATTTAACTTGTTTTAAGTTAGGAAAGAATTTCAGTCAACATGGAAAACCTAAAGTCATGAGAACTGGAAAGAGGCAATTCACCTGCCATCAATGTGGATTAAGATTCACTCTAAAAGGAAGCTGGAACAGGCACATGAGAATTCACACCGGAGAAAAGCCTTACACATGCCGCCAATGTGGAGAGAGTTTTGCTCTACATAGAAACCTTAAAATCCACATGAGAATTCATACTGGAGAGAAGCCTTACTCCTGCCTTCAGTGTGGAAAGAGTTTCGGTAAGCTGGGAAGTCTTAAAGTTCACATGAGAATTCACACTGGAGAGAAGCCTTACTCCTGCCTTCAGTGTGGAAAGAGTTTCAGTAATCAGGGAAGCCTTAAAGTTCACATGAGAATCCACACTGGAGAGAAGCCTTACACATGCCCTCAGTGTGGAAAGAGTTTTGCTCAAAAAGTACGCTTTGAAGCCCACATAAGAATTCACACTGGAGAGAAGCCGTTCACCTGCCAACAGTGTGGAAAGAGTTTCGGTCAACATCGAACCTGGACAGACCACATGAGAATTCACACTGGAGAGAAGCCTTTCACCTGCCAACTATGTGGAAGAAGTTTCACACAAAAGGGAACCTTTAACAGGCATATGAGAGTTCACACCGGAGAAAAGCCTTACACCTGCCAACAGTGTGGAAAGAGTTTCTGTCAACGGCGATCCGTGAAGAACCACATGAGAATTCACACTGGAGAGAAGCCTTTCACCTGCCTTCAGTGTGGAAGAAGTTTCACTCAAAAAGGAACCTTTAACAGGCATATGAGAGTTCACACCGGAGAAAAGCCTTACTCCTGCCAACTGTGTGGAAAGAGTTTCTGTCAACGACGATCCATAAAGAACCACATGAGAGTTCACACCGGAGAAAAGCCTTACACATGCCAACAGTGTGGAAAGAGTTTCTCTCAACTTCGAACCATAAAGAACCACATGAGAGTTCACAGTGGAGAGAAGCCTTACACATGCCCTCAGTGTGGACAGTGTTTCACTCAAAAAGTACGCTTTGAAGCCCACATAAGAATTCACACTGGAGAGAAGCCATTCACCTGCCAACAGTGTGGAAAGAGTTTCAGTCAACATCAAACTCTGAAAGACCACATGAGAGTTCACACCGGAGAAAAGCCTTTCACCTGCCAACAGTGTGGAAAGAGTTTCAATCAACTTCGAACCTGGACAGACCACATGAGAATTCACACTGGAGAGAAGCCGTTCACCTGCCAACAATGTGGAAGAAGTTTCACACAAAAAGGAACCTTTAACAGGCATATTCGAGTTCACACCGGAGAGAAGCCGTTCACCTGCCAACAGTGTGGAAAGAGTTTCTGTCAACGACGATCCATAAAGAACCACATGAGAGTTCACAGTGGAGAGAAGCCTTACACCTGCCAACAGTGTGGAAAGAGTTTCTATCAACCTCAAACCATAAAGAACCACATGAGAATTCACACTGGAGAGAAGCCTTTCACATGCCAACAGTGTGGAAAGAGTTTCTATCAACATCGAACCTTAAAAAACCACATGAGAGGTCACAGTGTAGAGAAGCCTTTCACCTGCCAGCTGTGTGGAAAAAGTTTCACTCAAAAAGTACACTTTGAAGCCCACATAAGAATTCACAGTGGAGAGAAGCCGTTCACCTGCCAACAGTGTGGAAAGAGTTTCTATCAACGTCAAACCTTAGAAAACCATACAAGAATTCACACTGGAGAGAAGCCGTTCACCTGCCAACAATGTGGAAAAAGTTTCATTCAAAAAGGAACCTTTAACAGGCACATGAGAGTTCACACGGAAGAAAAGCCTTACACCTACCCACAGTGTGGAAAGAGTTTCTGTGAACGTCAAACAATAAAAGAACACATGAGGATTCACACAGGAGAGAAGCCTTTCCCCTGCCAACAGTGTGGAAAGAGTTTCAATCATGATAGAAACTTGAAAGTCCACATGAGCGTTCACACTGGGGAGAAGCCTTACACCTGCCTTCCATGTGGAAAACGTTTCAGTAGTCAAAGAAACCTTGAAGTCCACATGAGAATTCACACTGGAGAAAGGCCATTCACCTGCCAACAGTGTGGAAGAAGTTTCGGTCAACATCGAACCTGGACAGACCACATGAGAATTCACACTGGAGAAAAGCCTTACACCTGCCAACAGTGTGGAAGAAGTTTCACTCAAAAAGGAACCTTTAACAGGCATATGAGAGTTCACACCGGAGAGAAGCCTTACACCTGCCCAACGTGTGGAAAGAGTTTCTGTCAACAACGATCCATGAAGAACCACATGAGAATTCACATCAGGGAGATGAATGGCTTGTTCACTTGCTAATAGTGTACAAAATCAGTTTCGATCAATGTAAAAACCTTATAAGACCACATGAGAGTATACACAGGTGAGAAGCCTTTCACCTGCCTTCAGTGTGGAAAGAGTTTCAGTAATTAGAGAAACCTTGAAGTCCATATGAGAATTCACACTGGAGAGAAGCCTTACTCATGCTTTCAGAGTGGAAAGAGTTTCAATAAGAATGACAACCTTAAAGTCCATATGAAAATTTACACTTGAGAAAAGCCTTACATCTGCCAACAGTGTGGAAAGAGTTTCTGTGAACGTCAAACAATGACCACATGAGGATTCACAATGGAGAGAAGCCTTGAGTTTCAATCATGATAGAAACTTTAAAGTCCACATGAGCGTTCACACTGGGGAGAAGCCTTACACCTGCCTTCCATGTGGAAAGCGTTTCAGTAGTCAGAGAAACCTTGAAGTCCACATGAGAATTCACACTGGAGAAAGGCCATTCACCTGCCAACAGTGTGGAAGAAGTTTCGGTCAACATCAAACCTGGACAGACCACATGAGAGTTCACACCGGAGAAAAGCCTTACACCTGCCAACAGTGTGGAAGGAGTTTCTGTCAACGATGATCCATAAAGAACCACATAAGAATTCACACTGGAGAGAAGCCGTTCACCTGCTAATAGTGTGGAAAGAGTTTCTATCAACTTCAAACCTTAGAAAACCTTACAAGAATTCACACTGGGGAAAAGCCTTACACCTGCCAACAGTGTGGAAAGAGTTTTCTGTCAACGATGATCCATAAAGAACCACATAAGAATTCACACTGGAGAGAAGCCGTTCACCTGCTAATAGTGTGGAAAGAGTTTCTATCAACTTCAAACCTTAGAAAACCTTACAAGAATTCACACTGGGGAAAAGCCTTACACCTGCCAACAGTGTGGAAAGAGTTTCAGTAGTCAGAGAAAGCCTGAAGTCCACATTAGAATTCACACCAGAGAAAGGCCATTCACCTGCCAACAGTGTGGAAGAAGTTGGCTCAACATTGAAACCTTAATGGTAAACTAACTTTAGCTGGACAATAACTTTATTCTAGAGCTGCTGTCAAGTCAAAACAATCTCTGTTACTTTAATTTCCCATTATTACTGTAAAGCTGCTTTGAAACAATCTATATTGGTAAAAGCGCTATATAAATGAAGGTGACGACTTCAAGTCCACACAAGAATTCACACTTAAGAGAGTCTCTTCACCTGCCAACAATGTACAAAATGTTTCAACTAAAAAGGTGTCTGGGGTCCGAGGAGGTTTTTGGGCCCTGAAGGTGTTTTGACATGCACTGACCTTTGTGCTTATTTCAGTTACTTATAATTTAACTGTCACAATAATGTGTAAAAGTTTATCTTTGGCTACGTTCACACTGTGAGCCTTGATGCTCAATTCCTCAATTTTTGCTCAGATTTCTGTGTATAGCTGTTCACGTTGTTTTAAATGTGGCCAATGTCAGATTTCCAGTGTGAACAGATCATGGTTCTGAACTGACCCGCATGCGCAAAAGAACGATACAAACAGGGTTGCCAGGTTTTCACAACAAAATCCACCCAATTTCTTCTCAAAAGTAGTGGGGAAACCACGGACTCGGCAACACTGGTAGACGTCATACGGAAGTAAACACGGAGGACATTAACACTAGTTAAAACTAATTTTTTAATTTTGCAATGTAATAACTTTGAAATAAAACCCATTTAACTAAAGTACCCTGACTTTTCTTAAATGTGTGTATATTTTATTTTAGGTCAAATCAACTGTATGCATAACAGACGGTGTATCATTTCAGAGTTTGCTACTTTTTCCCGCCGTTGAAGGTACACATCACTGTTGCCTAGCAACTTTTTAGGTCCCAAGCCCCAAAGGGGCTGTAGTCCCTATTGTATACATTATTCTCTTTAGAAAGGGTTAGGGTTATAGTTCTGAGAACAGGGAACAAGACACTGCGTTGATGACACTTTGGGGTATATCTCTGCATCAACCAGTGCTTGAAATGCTTTCCCCTGACGCAGTGAAAACGAGCTGCGCTGCACCACAGATTTAGCCTTCCAGGCCACCAAACAAACAGCCGCTGCAACAGTTTTCTCTAACCAGTTGATGATCTTCTCATGTCTAGAAGCAGAAGTGGAGTGGCTTCTGTCACTGCCATGTGTGGTCTGTGACTGGAGGAGTTCAAGCGGGAGCCATGCATTGTATATTACACAGAGACCTTAAACATTGTGCTTACTTGCAGTGCACTAAGCATTGGTGTTGTGTGTCTGTGGAGCACTGGGTCATGCCTTCAGAACTGGGTTTGAGTTCGGGAGGCTCTGGAAATGCGTGCAAATTCTTATCTATACGTAAAACAGTCAAAAGGGTATTTACTGTATACATCACTCTGCACACTATGTTCTTATAAACCTGTTATTTAAAATCCTTATTTTTACTAGTTTTTGAGAAATATATTCGCCTTCACTTGTTCTTGTTCGCCTTGTTCTTGACTTTTAAGACATCATCTTCTGAGATAAATGACCCTGCAATTGTTACATCAGTAAGCAGGGCTCGACATTAAGCCTTGACGTGCTTGTCCTTTGGGCAAGTAAATTGGTCATTCACTTTTGTTCTATTATGAACCTTGTGAAGCTGCTTTAAAGGTGCTATATAAGAATAAAGTTATTATTATTATTATTATTATCAAGACACTATGGCTGTTACCAATCTAATTAGGCCTAAATCATTAAACTGCAAAATTATTTCATATACAAATAAGAAATGCTGGGAGGGGGGGTGATGCCTTTAAACATGAAACTAAATCGCCACTAGATGGCGGCGAGTGACCGCATTAATGAGAGTCATTGATTCAAACAGTTCGTTCAAATGACTGATTCATTCAAGATTAAGGCAATTGTTTATGTATGAGTCATTGAATCTTTGACTCAATCGATTCGTTCAGAACGCTGCATCCTTCAGTAATAAAACACAGCTGAGATGCGTTATATGGTTCTGCTGTGATCTTTGTTTGGAACTTTTTTGCTGCTGAAACAGAACAAAAGCAGTCACTATTGCATCTAAAAAGTAAGTAGGCCTACTTATTTATTGAGCTGTTATATGAAATCAGTCACATTTCAATCGTGATGGTATTCAGGAAACGGCACTTGGTCGTGTAATGTTGCTGAACTGTAGCCTATCATATGTTAATAATATGTAATATATTCATATATATAAATATAAAAACTCCACATTTGGGATTTTTACCACAGTATGTTAGCCCGTGCTGTGTTGGAAACCCTAACTGTACGTGCACGCCGCCGCCGACTTGAGCTTCCAAAGTCATTCATTTTCAATGGAAGCTGGCTTCTCTCAGCTGCAAGGAGCGTCAAATCCATCGCTGTCGCATTTTGGGCAACCAGAGCGTCAATCAGAAAGTTGAAAGTAGCTCAACTTTATGGTAATGAGCTATGACGGGGTTCAGCAGCAAAACGCCAGCAACCAATCGTAATATAGCCGTCCTTCGCACTGGCTGATTCCGGAGAAACATACGATGTAAACTTTCGTTCCTACCAAAACAGTAGTTGTGAAAAAAGTTTTTGTTAGCTCGCTCAAGAGTAAATGTTTAGTCAGTTGAATGAATTGTTTGTTTTTTTCAATAAATATTGTAAAATATTTTCAACATTCATGGTTATGTTTCATATTATTTTTAAATCCATGTTATATAATTTAAAAGTAGGGATGCACCGATACCACTTTTTTCAGAATCGATCCGAAATATATGACAAAAATGCTATTAAAAACTAGATTAGTGGATAATTCAGCAGTAAAATTTAGTCTAGAAAAATCACGAGTGCACAATAATTGTATAAAATCTGAACATTTAGTGAAAAAAAACATTTAGTGGGGAACAAATAAGAGACAATAAGTGTAACAGTTGTAACACTAATCTGGTAAAACGTTACACATTGCTCTTTGTATTGTTGTAAAATACATTAATGAAAAACAAGATAACTAATATCAAAAAGATCAATTATTTGAGAGCCTACTATAAAATTGAGACATTTTTTTGAGGGCTGGTCCGAATACCACTTTTTGAGCTTCGGAGAGGGGGCTGAACATATTCTTCTCTCTAATAAAGGCAGGAATGTGTCTGTATGTCTGTTTGCATTTTGATTATTTCGTGAACCGTTCATCCAATCGACTTCACAAGGGAGTGCAGTGTCGCATTTGGCGCAATATAGATGGCCACGCGAGACGCAACACGCGACACATTCAGAATTAATAAACTTTTAATAAACTACAGAAGAGCGCGAGCGGGAAGCAGCGCGCCTCACCAATAGTGATATAAAACACACACACACACACACACACACACGTCTGTTAACTTAAGCAATACTTTTAATAAGGTAGTCTAATATTTTTCTGACTAACAAATTACTGACAGTAAAGGGTAGATTTAAATAAGGAAAAACAATTTAAAAAATAAAAATAAAAAAACGAAATTTAAATAAAGAAAAACTAAAATTAAATGAACAAACTGTAATAAATAAAGAACACAGTAGCATACTTTCAATAACAGCATCACACATTTCAATTAACGAACAGTTAAAATAAAATGAAATTAATTCCCTTATATAGAATATAACAAATTGTAATAGGCTAAACAGAACAAGGTAATTCAAAATTATTAATGCAAAATAAATTTTAGGCTGGCTAGCGTAATTAGCGCAGCTCACATTTCAGATTACGCACAATATCAGATTTGGTGCATCCCTATTTAAAAGTGTATAGGTGCTTAAATATGGAAACTAAAGCTAATGTAGTTGGTGGCTCTTAAAAGAGCCGTTTGTAGCACTAGGCTTATACTCCAGGCTGACAGCTCCCTCGGTGGAGAAATAGGAGGTGTATGTCTCCTGGACACGGATGGCCTCCCGTGCGGAGTTGTTGCTGCCCACTCGGGTTACTGCCTGTAGGCCAGCAGCTTCCCTGTCTGCAGCTGGGGGTGGTCCTGCACGTCTTGCAGTTCCTCTAGTCTTGGAGGTCCTCCTCAGGAAATTATGCAGGACACAGGAAGCCTTCACACAGGCGTCCACATTTGCAGGGCTGACTCCAATGACTCCTCTGTACATGCGCCATTGAGACGTGAGAATACCAAAGGTATTCTCCACAATCAGCCTTGCATGTGACAGCCTGAAGTTGAATCCTCTGCGCCTGCCAGAGTGGCTGGTGCCAGGAACAGGCCGCATGAGGTTGGGGCGCAGTGGGAAGGCCTCATCAGCAACAGAGACATGTGGCTGCGGTCCTAGATGCTCAGGGCAGCCTGTGGCAGGCCAAGAGTCCCGTCCAGTAGTGCCCGGCCGAGGGTGGAGTTGGCCAGGACACCGCCGTCACTCGTCCTCCCGTAGCTGCCCACATCCACTACCCGAAAGCAGTATTGGGCATCTACCACTGCCAGAAGCACAACTGAATAAGTCCCCTTGTAGTTAAAATACATGGACCCTGAATTGTCAGGAGACTTAATCACCACATGTTTCCCATCAATGGACCCAAGGCAGTTGGGGAAAGATCACCGCTGGTAAAACCCCTGTGCGATGCTCAGCCAATCCTCCGTGGTGGGCACTGGCATGTACTCCTCCACCATGGAGTCCTAAATGGCCCTGCAGACCTGGGGGACAGTGTTGGCCACTGTGTTCACTCCCATGTGGTAGCTGGCAGCAATAGTGCAGTAGGAGTCCCCTGTGGACAAGAACTGCAGGAAAATAGCCAGTTTGGACATGAATGTTGGAAGAATCAGTGGAAGGGTGAGGATTCGAGTGAACTCAGTAGTAGCCATCTAGAGATTTAAGAGACGTAACAATAAGACATCAGGATCATGTACGTTTTAAGAATGACACTGTTCATTATTCTACAGAAAACAACATCTAGCCTAAATAGACAAGACAAGATCAGGGAGGCTAGTTACACTATTAACAGCTAATCCAGCTAATCAAACTGTCCTGATCTCCACAGAACAGAGCTGGCCGTCTGCTCTTGAACTCGCCCATGAAGGCCATGTCTTGGACTACTTCATGGCTACGCCTGTAAGAAACAGCTCCGTCCATTTTCTGTTTAATTGTTTGATGGTTGTCCTTCACATAGCTGATTAAAATTGAAAAAAGACTACAGAAAAAAAAAAAAAAATCAAGATGCATGTCCAGACTCCAACAACGTCAAAGGATTTTACAAATATTTATATCACCTTAATTTGCGAAAATAATTATTAAATTACTGCATCTGCCTTTCACAGCTCCGCAACAGCTCTACAATAAAACAAACACACACATATATATATATATTTATATATAGAAACGCAGAGCCAGTCATTAGCGTTTACATGGATACTTATAATCCGTTAGTAACCTCATTGTGAGCTCAGTCGGATAGAAACCCTCATGTAAACACCTCTGTTGGTCCGATTGAGCTCGGTCCCAGTGAAGCTTCATTCGGATTGTAAGTGGTAGTGTAAACTTTTGTAAACCGATCGTTTTAAGATTATTTTAGCCGTGAAAAAACACGTTTGCTTTCTGAAACTTTAATGCAGTGTGCAGGGGGACATCTCGGTGGTTTAGTGTGTGTGTGTTTAGTGTGTGTGTGCAGAGGACTCAACCCCGTCAAGCCAACTATTCTCCGCCTATAATAATTCAGACTCCACCCATATGTGACATCATTTACCAGAAATTACATCATTCAGGCCTTTTTAACAGTGTTGCGTAAGATGGTAAGTAGTATCATACTTTTTATTCATATTTCTGAGGCCTATTATAGTCAAGGGAGGGTACGGTCAAGCTTAACAGAGAGACAGAGTAGACCATATATGGCAGCTATCAAATAAGTACATACTTATGGATTAAAATAAAATTTAGAAAAATAATCATTTTCCATCTTTATTTTTATGTTTTCAACCCCATCACATAACAATTAAGATCTTTAAATTATAATTTTTCTAAATTTTATTTTAGTCCATAAGTATGTACTTGTTTGATAGCTGCCATATATGGTCTACTCTGCTACACTACAGAAGCAGTGGCCATTATGGCAGAAAACCTCAACCCTGTCACATATCTGGATATTTCTCATTGTTTCGGGCTTGAAAACTTGTGACAGGGTTGAGGTTTTCACTTAACTTATGGATAATTTTAATAAAAAGATATAGTCATGTTTCAGTAAAGATATACTCATCATTTTGTTATAAATATAATATTTGATGTAATGTGTCCACTTAAACACTGCCGAGCATCGTTTCTCAGCAGCAGAAGGACAGTGTTGTGCATGCAGATACAGTATGTTGAAGGGCACAATATGACAAAGAAAAAAATATAACATATGAAATTGAAGGCAATGCTCCCTTCACACCGGTTAGTCCTCCAACCCCGTCACACTATTCTCAACATTGTCACATTAATATGTTTGGGAAAAATAGAGAAGGCAATTAAAAGCGAAGGCATTTCTTGCTGATTACCACCTGACATGTTAAGGACACAATACACAATACAATTGTGGTTTTAGTTAAACATCTAAATTTACAATATTTTTTTACAAAAATAAAAAGATCACAGACACACAATGTGTCTATTTTTAACTTCAGTCTCAATTTTTTTTTAAAGTATCATAAATATTACACAGTGTTGGGAAGGATACTTTCAAAACGTATTTCGTTACAGAATACATGCCCCAAAATGTAATTTGTAACGTATTCCGTTACGTTACTCAATCTGAGCAACGTATTCTGAATACTTGGATTACTTCCACATTGAATTGCATTTTATAAGTGTCGGAATGCAGTGCGGTGGTGACGCGTTTATGTAACATGTAAGGGTGGCGCTGCCAATAAAGCACATGAAAGCTGTCACAACAAACTGGCAAAAGTAATGACTATGAATATGTCAAATATAGCAAGGAGATATTTTAATTGTTTATTAATAAACAAGTGTTTTCTGTGTCAGTGTCGGCTGCAAAGATGAAGTTGATGATGCTGACTTGCGATCTTCGCAGTAGTGAACGCGCCACAGAGAACTGCACATTTCATACGGATTACATAAGCAGAGAGCAGTCTGTTTCCTCTCATTTTGAAATGTTCTGTTTAAAAGTACACATGTCTGTGAGGCAAGTAGGCGCTGAGTTTCGGTTTATTTATGAGACGAGCTCCAGTTCACGCGCCGGCGCCTCCGTATCGTGATTATCTATTGTCTGCTATATTTACTTATTTATTAAATCCAGGCAATTGGTTGATGAAACATTTATTAAAATTAAGATTCTGTTTGAGGTCTCTGTGAAAATTTTAAAGCAGTCTTTTAGTGCCGCTGTCAGAGCACTCAAGTCTGTAAATGCGGCCACGAAAAATTAAATTAAATGAATATATCATGTTCTGTGGAGAGCCAACCCTTCTTCATCCGGTGGGTAGTATTACTTTTGGTTTGCGCAGTGTAATTCACAGAAGTACAAAAAAATATTTTGCCACCTAAAAGTTAAAGATTTTTTTGTGTCATGCATGTTTATTTCCCTCATATTAAATATAAAACGCATGTGTAGACTGATATTTTTCTAATTTCTGGACTCCTTTATTAAGGGAGTATGGATATATAAACAGACGTTTCAATATATTGGTATTAAATGCATTTTCTGAGAATTTATATTTCAAGTTTTTACTGCAAATGTCACACCCATAACGCTGGAATTGCCCAATTTTAAAGTATTTATTTTGTGGTGTAGGTCTACGTATTTTATAATGTTAACTTCAAATAATACTTATAGTAATTTAAAGATGTGATAGCATTGGATCTGGACGGGAAGGATAACTAATAAGGAGTGGAAGGGGTGTGTCGTGATTCTGCCTTCTCACACCATAAGATTTGTGGGTTCGTGGATCTGAGTATGGTGATTTCGGTTTCATATCGCATATCGTTACAGCTCTGGTAGCTACCTGATACAACTATTCAATAGCAAGGTGACCAGTAGAACTACAGCTCCATCTCTACCTCTAGCTCCCGCTGCTCCTCTTCCGACTCCATTGTGACTGGTCACGCAAACTGCGCATTTTTTCGTTTTCATATTGGGGCTTCTGGGAAATGCATGGAGTTGCCTTAATTTATTTAGAGAGTGAATAAACTCGTGAAACAGAGAAGTATCGTCATGTAATCCATTGATTTCAACAATGTAACTGTATTCTAAATACCAACTATTTAAATTGTAACTGTAACGGAATACAGTTACTCATAATTTCTATTCTGAATAGGTTAAACGGTACATGTATTCTGTTACTCCCCAACACTGAATGGACGATTATATGCTTTCAAGGACGCACCCAGTCTCCTGAAATAAAGAGCAAAGAGTCTATGCTGGGATGGAAAACCACTACACTCTTACCACGAGCTGAAACTGTTCCATCACTGAGTCGTGCATGTGGATCAATCACTGCATACCACGAACCTTGTCTGACAGCGGCACATATAGTGTGGTTAATGTTCATCAAACACGCATCAAACCTCTGGAATGCTTGATTTATTGCTTCATCAAGGGACATGTTAACACCTTGCAGACCTTCATCATATCGATTAATTTCAAACAACCCAGTATAGGACACAGAAGAATAGTTTATTGAAAAACAACAATTATTCAGTGTGTGTGTGTCAGGCAGCTCAGCAACTTCTATGTAGCCGTTCACAGGATCGTTGATTTTGCCGGCGTCTCTCATGGCACTGTACAGGTCATCTCCAAGCATTAGAACATCATTCAGGTCACTCGGGGTCCATCGCAACACATTTTTCACCTTACACATCAAGATTGCAGTTAAACTGTTTGCTGCATATTGCCTGCTGCTATTGTAGCCAAAACAGTTATAGCTCCCTGATGGAAAGAGCCTCTGATGTACGATTTCAGGGGACACAAATCAGAAACAGCTTCCATGGTCATATTAGTATCTAGCTTAAACAAATCAGAGTTTGGTTCAGAGTTTGGTTCATAGTCTGGATCATATTTAGGCCCGTTGTGATATACACAACGTTCAGTTACTTCTGCCAATTTTTTAAGAGGTGGCAGAGCCTCTTCAGGATCAGCAGCCATCCGGTCCGCCATCCTCTTCTTCGCTGCCTGGGAGCGCCGGGCTTGCTTTGTGCACACATCTGCACAAACCGTACAAAAAAGAATAAAAATATAAAAATAAAATACATAAAAATATTGATTAGTGTTGAAATAAATATATAAATAAAAGATGAAATAATTATACAAGCACTGAGTTTATTTGATTGTAAAATGTTTTGAGTTTAAAACTCCATAACTTAACAACTGGCGACTATTTAGCTAGGACACATCAGTTTATCATATCTAAACAGAACTAAAATAATTTTCCACACATCTAACAAAGACAATATCATTAATCTACATAGTAATTATGCTTTTAAATAAACTACTTTAGAAAACATAATGGCAGTGCAGTAAAAACCATAATCAGCAATGCATCATGCTCTGAATCCCCAGAAATAACCATATATCTGAAACACTCCTACAAGCAACTACAGATGGCACAACCCTATTTTACTTGGTTATACTGACATCTAGTGGTAAAACTGTGTTTTATTTTATATTTATAACAGAGAGAAGGAAATGAATAGTGGAATAAAGTTGTTATTTTTGTGTGTTTTTTTTGCGCACAAAAAGTATTCTCGTCGCTTTATAAACTTAAGATTGAGCCACTGTAGTCACTTGGACTATATTAACAATATCTTTAATAACTTTTCTGGGCCAGCAAGTTTCAGTCCCTTAGATGCCTATGGAGGAGTGATCAGCTCTCAGATTTAATAAAAAAATATCTTAATTTGTGTTCCGAAGATGAACGAAGGTCTTACGGGGTTGGAACAACATGAGGGTGAGTAATTACTGACAGAATTTTCATTTTTGGGTGAACTAACCCTTTAACAAAGCAAAAGCAATGCTCATGGCTGCACCAGCCCTTTGTTATTACGACACCAACAAACCAGCAGTGGTCAGTGCCGACGCCAGCAGTTATGGCCTTGGTGCTGCCCTGTTGCAAGACCACGATGGAGAGTTGCGGCCCGTTGCCTTTTGCTCGCGCACACTCACTGATGCGGAGAAGAGGTATTCGCAGATCGAAAAGGAGTGTCTGGCATCTGTCTGGGCTTGTGAACGTTTCGCCCGCTACATCCAAGGTATGGGCCGGGTCCGTATACAAACTGACCACAAGCCACTGGTGCCATTGATCAACTCATACGATCTGGACAAAACGCCACTACGATGTCAGAGACTGCTTATGCGGCTCGTGCGATTCAACGTCACTGCTGAACATGTTCCCGGTAAGCAGCTAGTAGTCGCAGATACACTCTCCAGACATCCACTGAAAGACTGTTACGTGCCTGAAACAGAGACGCAAGTAAAGGCATATGTGAACACTATGGTGACTAGCAAACCAATCAAGTCACCCAAGCTCAAGGAAATTCGCAGAGTCACACAAAGCGATGCTGAACTTCAAAAAGTAATCACATTCATCAGAAAAGGGTGGCCTCGCAAAATGGCGGAGGGCTCGCCACTGCCTGGATACTATGCAGCCAGAAGTCACTTATCAGAGTCGGACAGTCTGGTCCTATACCACGACCGCATAGTAGTTCCAGCAGTACTCAGAGCTGGGGTCCTGGACCAACTGCACAAAGGTCACCAGGGCCTCACCAAGTGTCGGGAGCGAGCCAAGTTGACAGTTTGGTGGCCAAACATCGGAGCACAGATCACAAACAAAGAGAAATTATGTGACTTTTGCAGAGAGCACAAACCTACACAAAGACGTGAACCACTGGTAACCACTCCCCTGCCCAGTGGCCCATGGCAAAGGATTGCTGTTGACCTGTTCGAGTTAGAGGGTAAGACTTTTCTTGTCGCTGTCAATTACTTCTCTAGAGACATTGAGATTGCTTCCCTCACCACCATTACCAGCAAGCAGGTCATTAACGAGCTCAAGCACATTTTTGTGAGATGGGGCATCCCGCTAGAACTGGTCCGTGGCAACGGGACGTCAACAGAGTTCCAAGATTTCAAACAGAGGTATGGTTTCACTCACATTACATCAAGATGTTATTTGATAACAAAGTTGTTGCATTTATTTTTGTTATATTGTTTAAGAAAATTGAAGATTTAATTAATATTGCAAAATGCAGATGTTTGGGATCTTGTTATTACTAACTTCCAAAAGGGGGAGATGTTGTGAGATTGTCTTTTGTCCATGTTAAGCTACCGTAGTTTGGGTATGCTAACCAGTGTGTACGCTGTGCGTGTATGTCTGCCGCTACTCTCTGGGTTTTTACATTTTTTACATTTTAATTTTGTTTTGATTTTCTTTTACTAGTTTTAAAAAAGTTTGTTTTAAACGGTCTACAAATTTTTTTATCTTTTTGTTGAGCGGCCGCTCGATTGTGCTTGTTGCGCGCGCTGAAGTCGCGTTTTGGGACAAAACAAAGCGCTTCAAGAGCTCTACGGCATCTTGTTACATTGTGGATCAGCAGATTGGACTTACGAATTTGCATTTTGGGACCATTTTCGGAGTAGCTTCATGCATGACACCTGTTTGAGTGGATCACCGTTTTGCTGTTCATCATCGTAGAGTTGTAAACCGGTAAAAGGAGGTATTTTTCATGGACCACGCACGGATGAATATCATTGACGGTCATTTTAGTCATGGTGGGGGGGTTGCTGTGATTTTTAGGAACTTGTTTTCATGTAAGCCTCTCTCTATAGACTCCTATTCCAGTTTTGAGGCTTTAGTGTGTAAAGTGGATTTACCGAAACCTGTGCTTTGTGCCCTAATTTACAGAGCACCAAAATCCAATAAGGATTTTTTAAAAGAGTTATTTTTGGCCACAAAAGCTGATGATGTTTTGCTGCTAGGCGATTTCAATGTACATGTTTGTTGCCCACAAAAGCCAATTGTAAGAGAGTTTACTCAACTTTTAGATTCTTTTAATTTAACACAATATATTTCCGATCCTACACATATGCAGGGTCACACGCTTGACCTTGTTATGACTTCAGGCTTTCCTATAACAAACATTGACATTCGTGATGCTGGTCTATCTGATCATCTGCCAATATTATTTGATTGTTCTATTCCTACTTTAAAATCTGAACACAAGTCCTCCACTTACCTGTCTAGAGTTATTAATCATTCTACTGCTGCACAGTTTATGGAGGCGTTCACAGAACTCCCTGTAGGTGTCACTACACAGTATCCTGATGTTGATGACTTGGTGCTTAGTTTTAATACATCATGTACTGGGATTTTAAATGAAATTGCCCCCCGTAAAGTCAGGATACGAAAACCTAAAAAACAGCCTTGGATGAACAAAGTTCGTTCTTTAAGGAAAGAGTGTAGAAGGGCAGAAAGAAAATGGAGGAAGGTCAAATTACAAATCTCTTATCAGTTATTGCAACTTTCCTTAGTTAAATTTCAAGAGGAGGCCGCTTCGCAAAAGGTCTAAATATTTTTCTAACTTGATTTCTCAAAATTCTCACTGTCCAAAGTTTTTGTTCGCTACCATAAATTCAGTATTAAATTCTTCTACTGAGATTGGTGTTGCTCAGAGCCCAGAGTTGTGTGAGAAATTTTGCAGCTTCTTCATAAACAAAATCCTTTGCATCAAATCCCAGATTGTACCGAATCCATCCCAGAAGGTCTGGCGTCTGCCTTTGAATAGAGCTAAATTTTCTCACTTCAATCCAATCTCACATGCGGAACTATCGAATATAGTGTCCAGTTTAAGATCGACCACTTGTTCACTTGACGTTATACCAACTACATTGTTAAAGGAAGTCCTGGACTCAGTTGCACCAAATATTATTTCTGTCATAAACAGTTCTTTACAGACGAGCTCCGTTCCATCTTGTTTTAAACATGCAGTAGTTCATCCGCTGCTCAAAAAGGCAAACTTGGATCCATCTGATCTAAATAACTATAGACCCATTTCAAAACTGCCTTTCTTATCGAAAGTATTGGAGAAAGCTGTTTTAAACCAGTTATCCCCTTACTTAATTGAGAATAATATACTTGATCCGTTTCAGTCTGGGTTCAGATCCAAGCATAGCACTGAATCAGCCTTGTTGAGAGTGATAAACGACCTGTTGTTATTTGTGGATTCTGGAAACTGTGCAGTTCTGGTATTGTTGGATTTAAGTGCAGCTTTTGATACAGTGGATCACTGCATTCTTTTAAACAGGTTAAAAACTGGAATCTGTGATTCAGCTGTAGAGTGGTTTAGATCCTATTTCTCAGAGAGAAGTTTCTCTGTGGAGATAGGTCAGTCTCATTCATCACCTGTTCCTGTCACGGGTGGAGTACCGCAAGGCTCCATTTTGGGACTGATTTTCTTTTCTTTATATATGCTCCCCCTTCGTTACATCTTTGAATCTCATCAGGTTCCTTATCATATTTATGCGGATGATACCCAGTTGTACATGTCAATTAAGCCTGGTTCTAAGTCTTTATCGGATTTATTAGCCTGTGTAAAAGACATTAAAAATTGGATGGGTGAAAATTTTCTTCAGTTAAATGAAAAGAAGACTGAGGTTATTTTATTTGCCCCCCCCCCCCCCCCCCCCCGTTTGGTAGATAGCCTGACCTCTGGTTTAGGACCGCAGAAAGCGAATATCTGTACTCATGTAAAAAACCTGGGTGTTGTTGTTGACTCAGAGTTAAAATTTGACAAGCAAATAAACTCTGTTGTCAGAGGCAGTTTCTTCCAGCTTAGAGGCTTACGGAAATTGAAATCTATTTTATCTTTTGGTGACCTAGAGACAGTAATTCATGCCTTCATCTCAACAAGGCTGGATTACTGTAACGCCTTGTATGCTGGTATCAACCAGTTTTCATTAATGCGTCTGCAACTGGTACAGAATGCTGCAGCCCGCTTCTTAATGGGGAAGAAAAAGTTTGAGCATATCACCCCTATTCTATTGCATTTACATTGGCTACCGGTCAAATACAGAATTGAGTATAAGGTTTTGACTTTTGTGTTTAAAGCTTTGCATGGTCTTGCTCCAGTTTATATTTCAGACCTTATTTGTCCGTACTCTCCTCGAAGATCTCTTAGATCATCATCTGAGAGATTATTAACTATCCCGCACTCTCGCCTGAATTATGAATTCTCTCGCCTGAATTTATGCCAGTCGTATCATTTTATTTTGTTGTATTTATCCGCCACACCTTGAAGGCCGGTCCGTGAAAATATTGTCTGATATTAAACCGATCTGTGGCGCAAAAAAGCTTGGGGACCGCTACAAGTGATATATAGCCTACATGTAGATTTTTTTCCTTTTTTGGAGCGAGCGGGGGGCTATTTGAGTGGAGCGCGAAGCAAACTGCGTTGAGCGCTGAGCGATAATGATTGTGAGGGTGTATACCTTCTGGATGAAATGGTTCTCTCTCTCACACTCACATGATATAGAGGACTGAATGAATATTTAGATGCTTTTATTGGCATTTGTGTTGTTTCTGAATGCTTTTATTGGCATTTATGTTGTTTCTATTGTTGTGTGAGGGTGTATACCTTCTGGATGTAATGGCGCTCTCTCTCTCTCTCTCATTACATTTTTTTTTTTTATTATTAAAAAAGTCATAATCCATGTCTTATTCCAAATTAGGATGTTATGGTATTAATCTGAATGGGAAAACCATCGAATTGTACTCAATGGCCTTTGTGCCCTGTCATATAGCCTTGGTGCCCCTAAAAAAAAAGAAAAGGTGGAGGCCAAATGGCCTTGCCCCTAAAATTACATAATTCCCACCCTGTGCAGCACTTGTAATAACAGGGCCATTTTCTATTTAGAATTTAATAGGGGTTTGTATTGTTTTCCACTACCTATATGTATTGATCCCTAAATGTATTAACTGGAAACGATAGTACACAATTCCCTATTAGAATTTATAAGGTTTTACAGCAGAGAATGAAATGTTTGAGTTTATCAGTTCTATGTGGATTTCGAGGTTATGGATCAAGCACATCTTCATTCCCAGGACTAAAGGTGAGAAGTATACTAAAAATAAATGTGGACGTTGTATTTTGGTCGTTAAGTACCAGCCACGTACCACTATAACGTCCTCGTAACATGCCACGACGATTATGGGAATCACAAAGTTACGTCGCTGGAACGTTATGTGGTAGGTCGCTACGACGAATATGGTCCGGTCCGGTTACGTCTTCACAACGTAACTGTGTTAGCTGGGAAAGCACCATAAGTTTTCGTTCATTATTTTTTTAATAATGTATTTAGGCTACTGTTTTTCATACAAATACCATAGAAACCATAAAGTTACTTTTTGCCATGATAGTGAGGTGCTCAGAGGCGGCCTTACCTATGTTTCACCCGTTTCAATTGAAACAGGCCCCGCCCCCACCAGACCAGCAAAATCCCATTCATTTTCCCCGTAGGATATTGATTTTCAGCCATAAAGTCTAAACCATCCAAGGTAGATTGACCACGAGCTACGAGGTTGTGAAACGAAAGTTTCTGCTCCTATAAAAGCCACAAGGTATAAAAAATCAACCTTGTTATTTGCGATCTTCTGGAGAAATACTACACTACCCATAATTCTAAGCAAAACACTGACGTCTCTGATTGGTCGAACTCGAGTCGTGCCGCGGTTACCATGGCGACGTTTACCGCCCCCGCGAACGGTGATCTGAAGTAAATAAATACCGGTAGTTTATGTGTTTATACTTTGCCTTTTTTGCCGTTAGGTTAAAACGTTTTGGTTTTTTTGCAGGAAAATAATTTGAACAGGAAATGAAACGTACATATGCCAGTGGTGCTGAAAAACGAAAGATATCAGACAACAAAAGAAAAGCTTTATTCAGTCTACCAAAAGTTTCTTTGGTCCAGCATCATCCACGGATTAATAAACCGTACCCACAAGTTTCTAATCCGCGCTCTCAGACTTGTAAACCGTGCCTTCAGTTTTTGCAATCTGTACATTACCCACAAATTCATAAACCGTGCCCACGCTTTCGCAATCCGTTCCTGTACGTTACTCACGGATTTGTGGCTCGCCCTCATTTTAGAAGAACACCAGGAGGTACGTACGTTGTTAACGAATCTTATTGTATATTATTTTATTGTGTATTAAGTGTAATACATCAAATTGTCTTAACTGCGTCTGCATGCTTAAAGTGATTCTCAGTGAATGACGTGCAAAATCTTTTGTTTATTTGTGATAATCTTAGCACTTAAAAAAAATTATTATCTTAACATTTTAGTAATATTGTCTAACCTGTATTATGACTGATATTTGACGAATTGCTTTGTTCCTTTTTTTGTAAGTTTTGGACAAAAGTGTCTTCTAAATATGTAGCCTATAAAATGTAATAATAATAATAATTATTATTATTATTATTAATAGAGTTTATAACTATAAGTTAGTTCACTTAAGACAATAATATTTTTATCATAAAATAATTTATGAACGCTTTATTTTTAAGCAAAAATTATGCAAAAAAAATAGGGCTATTTTATCCAAATCTGTAAAAGGTTATATTATAGCCTATAAAAATAAAGCAATTGCCAATGCCAATGCAAAAAAAAATAAAAAATTGCAAAAACTGAAGGCACGGTTTATAAGTTTATAGAGCGCGGATTAGAAACTCGTGGGTACGGTTCATTAATCCGTGGGCACGATTTGTTAAACCGAGGGAACAGTTTGAGAATTCATTAGTACGGTTTATAAACTGAGCGGACGGATTGCAAAACCATTGCCACGGATTGTTTTCTCCCACAGGTGACTTCCCGAGCTCCGTAATAATTCAAGTAATCATTAAGTCAGCCCAGACAGCTGAAAATATACTGCGCAAATCAGTTAAGCAGTGAAGCTGCCCTGCGTGAAAGGGCGAGGCTTATCCCAACATAAAACGCTGTATAATTGCATATAGTTTTAATCAAATGAGATTGGATTGTTTCTATGTTGAGCCGCCTGTTCATGAAGCTGAAAGTGCACGTAATAAAATAATATACCATTGATGCAGACCAACAGGAATCCTTGCTTTTTCTGCTCTATTATGTTTGTTTTATGTGGGTAGGGCCCCATATTAGTTATTGAAACGGCCCCCAGATGCTTAAGGCCGCCCCTGGAGGTGCTGTAGGCTATGCCTGGCTTCATCTGTGGTCGTCATGATCTAAATGCATGATATACTGGATGACCAATGGTTAAGTTTAATAAAACTCAAACAGTCAGAATATTACCAAATAAAAATTAGCACATGCAGAAACTAAGAAATTGTCCAATAAATATATTTATTTTGTTAAGGAAGAATGACAAATGTTTGAATGTTGTACCTCAGATTTGTGAAATGTTCACCAGTTTGGCAAGTGTTTGTCCTGATATGTTCTGACAATAAAGAGTAGTTTAGAACCACAGTTAACGCTCTGGTTTCTACAACTTTCACTTAGGAGCAAAAATCTACCTTTAAACTTGAAAGAAATAAAGATTTGACTTTTATCGTGATGATTATCGATATCGACTGATATAATAAAAAAATGATCGTGATATTTTTTTTGGCCATATCGCCCCCAGCCGTATGCTGACGCGATTTAGTTGGCTTTACACTGCTCTAGGACCACTCTGGAAAACTCAGGAGCGATTAGTCCGTGGGAGACCATCTAGACTAGCATACAACTACAACTGCACTGGATCACAGCACAACACTCTCTGTGGAGGGATCGTGGAGGCATTTCAATTGTTAACGCTTTAATCTAGTCATATCGCACACCCCAAGGCGATTTAATCTAGTCATATCGCACACCCCAAGGAGGAACCCTCACAGAGCTCCAGATCCTCAGACGCTTCAGTGGAGAGGGGACTCGCTCAGGCGAGACAGGAACCGCAGAGCTGTGCTCTCTCCGCTGCCGCATCATGATACCCTGCACCTTTACCCGGCAATCTTTCATTTCCTCCAGTACTGTCAGTACACACACACACATGCCATCCCTCACTGCCGTTCCACTGGGCTGAACTGGACTGAAAATAAGATAAGAGAGAAAATCATTATTATTATTATGCATCCGTCTACTACAGCATCGCATGCACTGTAGTCTCCCTGAGGAAAACTCCACTCATTCACTGCTATAGGAGAGGAAGAATAGTCAAAACTCGCTAAATCATCTAAATCTACAACATGCATGTTAGACCCTAAGCTGTTAACGTTTTGAAGTTTACAGAGATTATAACTGTATTGTTTTTAAAAACTTGCATTTTGTAACCTATTAATCATCATCATGTAAATAAACGGCCAGAACGAATGAAAAGTTTATTTATCAGGGGGGGTTCAGTTGAAAACAGTGTTGTGTAAGCTCCTAAGTTAATCATTTTTAAAATGGAAATTAATCAATCAAAAACGTAATTTAGCTGAACAATAACTGTTCCTTCTAGAACTACTGTACAGCCAAAACAATCTCTGTTCTGTTCATTTCCTAGTGATGTACTGTAAAGCTGCTAACTAACTAAAATGTTTTACCGTCACTACATATGGACTAAGCAGCATATTAGGGTAGACATAATATCAAAAGAGCAATGTTTACACAAGAACCTGGTTTAGAGGTGAATTGTGGGACCACCCATATGGAAAAGGTTTGCTAAAAACATCTGTGATTCTTATATGTTCCAACAGAATATTGTAAGGGACATATATGCTGCAAAAACCACATATATAAATTGCATAATATTAATGTATTTTTAATCATATATGTCATATATGTCCTACATACAACTAAAGCCATATAGATTTTCATGATGTAAAAACATAGGAAAATAATGCTAATTTAATATGAATGTCCAGCATGGACGTGTATAAAACACAGTGCACTTTACCAATGAGTATAAGGCTGTACTTCACTCATGCTTGCTCTTATCTTGTCCTGAGTCGAGCCCTATGCCTGTAGTCAATCATGGTTACTGTATATACTGTATAATCAGCCTTAGATGAAACACATTTAAACTACACAAGCACACATTTTAATTACAAAATTATTTATTAGAGTATATTCTGAAAGATACATTTGCATATTTCACATATCAATAGTTTTCATTTTAAATCCTGCATCACCAGATTTCATTTTCATTTGTGACAATTTCTCTAAACTTTATCACAGAACAACTATGGTATACAACAGTTCTACTCTTAACCTACAAACATAAAACTTTCCTAAATGTCGAAGTGATTCTTATGCGTATCACTCTAAAAAATAATTCAGTGGCTTAGTAAATATCACAGTAATAATTAACTTTATTAACTTAATAAAATCTCCGAATATCATTTACTTGATAGTTTGAGTTGAACATACCGAAATAATTGACTAAAACTCCAACAATTAATTTTGTCTGAAATTTACAGTTTGAAGTTTTTCACTAAAATAATTTAGTATTTGACTAAGCAATTATTTATTTAAAATACGCTTAGAGCTAAGAAATGATGGAAATTTCACAAATATATTAGCTCTAATATATTTGTGAAATTTCCATCACATTATTTGGGAATGGATAATTAAACTGATCTGTTTCAAGAACCACAAATAGCCTATTACTTAAAATCAATATTATTAATTTTTAACACGCATAAAATTAAATCAATTAAAACAATGCACCCCTCCCCCACCCTCTGACGACACTCAGCGGTTGAGTGAGCGCGCGCTGTTTGAGCTCTCTCCAGTCTTCAGAGAGTTCTCCTCTTCTCTTCTTAGCGTCGTTGAATTGGTGCATTTCCTCTGTGAAATTCAGGTGTGTGTATGTTTTTATTTATCTGTATAATCATTAATGTGCTTTAAATCATTTTATTTAATGCGAAAGAACATACAGAGACGCAATGTTACTCACGAGATAAACGAGTGTCGACTCGCGCATGCCTTTTCCCGTGATTATAACGCCTTGCATAAAAAACACACGACTATATTCCTAAAGATAATGAATATAACTAATTTGGATGATAAAATGTCCTCAGAACTGTGCACTGTTTGTTTATTGGCAGGTTATAGTGTCAGTCGCGTCGCAGCATCTTTCGGCTGTGAGTGACGCAGGACGGCGGTGTAAAGTTAGAGGTTCCCCCGCAGAGGCGAGTCCGTCTCCGGCTTGGGAACCAGCACTGATCCGGTGGATACTGGATAACAGACCGGTTGATTACACTTGAATTACTTGAATGTTTAGGCCTAAATGTTTAATTTTTACTTCGAAAATGTTTGTTACATGAGTTTAAATGTAGGCAATATTGTATACGTGTTAAAAATAGTATAAAATATGCTGTATTGCTGTAGGCTACGCATCGACAATAAAGGCCAATGTCATGTAGTTATACCGGTGGTTGTATGGAATATTTTTACAAAGGTTTAGAGGAAATAAAAAAGTTAATATTACTGGCATATAAACACAGTTAATAGTACTCATAAATATTGAGTACTATTCAATAGTACCCCCCCCCCCCCCCCCCCCAATTATTTTTACTCAATTTTATTTGTTAATGTACCAAATGCAGTTACTCGGATCTATTTAATTTGTTTTACTTAAATTTACTCAGTTAATACAGTGCATGTAATGGATTTCACTGCTTAATCTAGGCTAATCAGTATTCTAAGTGTAAAAATGTTTCACCAAAAAAATTAGTAAATCATATTAAAAGTTTTTAGAGTGCATCACCACCAGAGTTCATGTCACATATACAAAAACATATTCCAGCCAATTTTCAACATTTTAATCACTGTTCTAGAAACATGTTTGACTCAACTTTGTTAATTTGCAATAATATGTTATGATTTGTTTTGTTCACAAACAACAGGCCCAGACAGTTCACAATTAATGTAAATACACAGTGTTACAGTGTCATTGCTTTTCAACTGCTCTTTCAAATACTTTAGGAAAATTAACAGTCTTCATAAAGGTCAGTGATACTCTGACAGTAATCCTCAAACCAGCTTCTGCACTGTACAATTTAAAAATTTTGCCAACTGCATATAAGTGAATCAGATGTTGGTCATCAAAACATGAAATCTGTATGAAACACATAAACAAATGAGACAAAATGTGTATAAATTGTATATGACTTTAATTTGACAAGTATATGATTCAATATAAGAACTTTAAATGATTTATATATGAATTTTATATGAGTTTTATATATTTCTACTAATACCATACACATTTGCATACTTTTGTCATGTAAAACTCATATAAGTCTTTTAACAGTAGTCATATATAACGCAAAAATCCCCTACAAGTTGTATGTGTGCTATTTAGTATGAAAGTGGCCATAATCGGTCTGATTTTGTATAAGACATGTATGGGCCTTACATGAAACACAGAAGGTAATTCTGGTCGATTTATGTAAGGAAGATATATGGTTGCTGTATATGAACCATGCAGGTTTTTTTCATATGGGCGGTCATGTCAGTGCATTAGAAGGATTGTGATTCTTGACCATTGAGAAGGCCTGGTAACACTTTACCACACAGGTGCACTAATATGCATTAGCTCATGCTCTCATGCACACATAATCATGTGTTAGTGTATGAGACTCAGGAAGAACTAAACCAGTCATTAATGATTACTGCATCAGCAGCTAATACAAACTATATAGGATTAATAGATTAGGTAATATATTAAGTGTTACTAATTAAATGTGTCATGTATTAATTCCTTAACACATTTTATTAACTAATAGTGTAAATTACTGTGTTAATTACCACAATGGGTCAAAGCACTTCAACTTCCAGTCAGGGGATCTGCACAATTTTTAAAGTCAAATTTAAGGCTTTTTAAGACCTTTTTAAGACCTGAAGAAATCAAAATTAACACCGTACATTAGGGGTGCGCAATACTGACAAAAATATGTCTCGATATTTTCAAAGTTTTGTTGATAATAATTAGATGATATTTTACTGATTGTGTTTTTGTACTGGTATCCCGGCTGGTTTAGGCCTGTTGTTGACAGCAGACTCAAAGATATTCATATTTTTTATATTCTATGCAGTGGTCAGTTCACAGTAGTGACCGAAATTAACATTTTTATTAAGGGGCAATATTTGCCACCGTAAACTGATTTCCAGGGGCATTGTCACCTTCTAAACGTATTTAGAGGTATGCATCACCTTTTATGTCAAATTCTAACATTCAAATTAAATTATATTAGAATAACACAGTACCAATGTCAAAATAAATCAATAAATCATAAAATCCATCCTTGCAGTGCAGAGATGACACAGAACACTGGCATTACTATATTTACACTTCATTTACAATTGCATAAATAAAGCTATTCAATATTGAAATATGAAATGATTTATAATTGTAAGGTTTTAATTAAAGGATACTTCAAATATGAAACTGAAACCACCAGTAGGTGGCGGCAACTCACTGTCTTAATAAGCAAGTTGTTGGAGTCAACCGATTCGTTCAAACGGCTGATTCATTCAGAAAAACAAGTGATTGTTCATTGAATCGTTAAAATTATTCGTTCAAAACGCGGATTTCAGTAAAAATAAATGTAAAAAAAAAAAAAATCATCGCTGTCTGTTGGACCACGGCTTCATTATGAAATTCTCGTCGGCAATATAAAGTGAAAATTGACAATATTGTGTCCAAAAAGTAACTCACAATGTTAACTTTATTGTTAATTTAACTGCTGTATAAAATAAATAGCACATTTGCAATTGTGCACAGGAAAACGGCACTCTTGCTCATGTGATATTCTAATATAACAACATAATATGATATAAATATAAGACAAAAACTCATTTGGGCACATCTATAAACTGCACATCACGCAGTGAAAGCATGAGAGACAAACGCGATGTCAGCTCGCACTCGCAGCGCCTCGTACAGTTAAAACAATGATTACAGTATCATCATAGTTCACAGACAGCATCGCACACTCCTAAGCCCATAAAGACTGGACTGACATTTACTGGTCTCCCTCTCTCCTCTGGCGTGCAGGAGACAGACGCAGGCTGATATACTGCTGCCGTAAGTGGTTTTAAGGATCCGCGGGGACCCTGCCAGTTGTCTGCTTTAATTAATCATTAGCTAATGATTTGCAAATGTATCATTATGTTATGACATTACTTGTTGAGGCACATGCCTATTGTAATGTTTATGATTTATAACATGTGATGTTATGTTATATTATTCCCACATGTGATGCGTTTTAGTTTGAAAGTAGACATTGTTCATACAGCCCACAAGGGGGCGCGTTACTTTCGGGTTGGGGGGTGTTGTGACGGAAAGAAAGAAAGGGAAGAAGGAAACGAAGCGAAAAGAAAGAAATGTAAACAACTGTAACGGAGATTTACAAGTTCACTAAAAGATCTAAAATACATTTCGCTGTGTCAGAGTTTTATTCAGGAACTTTACACTGGCGACGAGGATTTAACTTTACCCCCTCTCTTTGAACATGGAAGCTACACTGCCGTCATTCCCTGCTTTTGATATCACTGATGATCAAAACTCCTCCATCCGCTGGAAGAAATGGTTACAGCGCTTTGAAAACTTCATAGTTGCTCTGGATATAAAAGATAATACAAGGAAACGTGCAATGCTATTGCATTATGCTGGGGATGGTGTACAGGACATTTTTGACACACTTCCTGACACCGGAGAAGCAAAGGACTATAAATGCGCAAAAGACAAACTAAGTGAGTACTTTTCCCCTAAAATCAACATCGCCTATGAGACTTACAAATTCAGACAAGCTAAACAACGAGCAGGGGAAACACTTGACTCGTATCACGTCAGGTTACGGCACTTAGCAGCAACATGTGATTTTCCGGATGTTGAAAGAGAGATTAAAACTATGATCATTCAAACGTGCACATGCAATAAATTGCGGCGTCAAGCACTACAGCAACCAGAGATGACGTTGACGGGCCTCCTGTCACTCGGCAGAACCATAGCACTTGCTGAGATTCAAGCATCAGGAATGGAACAAACACAACAAGGTGCAGTACAAGAAAATCCAAGGGAAGACGTTATGGCTGTTGAAATGGGAAGAGGGGCAGGAAAGAAAAGATGCTACAACTGCTCCGGTACCTTTCCACACCTCGAGGGAATGGTATGCCCAGCACGGGGGAAAAGATGCAACGCATGTGGAAAACAAGGACATTTTGCCAAATGTTGTCGCTCTAAATGGCCACAAAATAACATCAGAAGCAGACATGAAGTGCATTATGTACACACCAGTGGAAACAGCAGCACTACATCCCAAGCAGCAGGTACCGTAGACACAGAGTCCTCTGAGGAATATGTATACACAGTTACCCGACCAAAAATGAATCTCCCACATGCAAAGATAAAGGTCAGTGACTGTAATATACAAGTGATGCTTGATTCTGGGGCAACTGTTAACATCATTGATGAAGCAACTTATCAGAGACTGAGAAATAAGCCCTCACTCACTAAATGCACAGTTCCCATCTTTCCGTATGGTTCAAACACCCCACTGCCTACCCTGGGAAAATTCACCTCACTGGTGGAATCTAAATCACGATTCACAAATGCAACTTTTCAAGTACTTCAAGGCAGTAATGGCAGTTTACTTGGCTATGACACTGCCAGTCAATTGGGACTAATCAAAGTTGCTAACACACTCCACACAGCTCCAGAGCAGTCAGTGCAGTCACCACAGCCTATGACAACCTCAAACCAGATGGAGATAAACGCAGTTGGTGATCTCCTCACTGAGTATGGTGACCTCTTTTATGGGATGGGAAAATTAAAGGACTTTCAAGTCAAGCTGCACATAAGGAAAGACGTTCTTCCAGTCACGCAACCTCACAGAAGAGTACCCTTTCATATCAGGAAGCGAATTGAAGCTGAATTACAACGTTTAGAGGAACTTGACATCATCGAAAAAGTGGACGGGCCCACTCCATGGGTTTCTCCAATTGTTCCTGTTCCAAAGCCAAAAGACCCAGAAGCGGTGCGCATTTGTGTGGACATGAGGATACCAAATCAAGCCATCGAACGAGAAAGACATCTCACACCTACAGTAGATGATGTAATACAAGCGCTCAATGGAGCCAGGTTCTTCTCAAAACTGGATTTAAACTGTGGATATCATCAGCTAGAACTGGAGCCATCATCACGATATATTACAACATTCTCCACTCACGTAGGACTGCGACGTTATAAAAGACTGAGTTTTGGAGTTTCCTCGGCAGCAGAGGTATTTCAAAATGCAATACAGCAAGCCCTGGATGGTATCCCAGGTGTTATTAATCTGAGTGATGACATTCTGGTGTTTGGCAGAACAAAAGCTAGCCATGATCAAGCTTTAAGGGCAACATTTCAGCGACTTAAGGAGAAGAACCTGACTCTTAACAAGGCCAAATGCTCCTACGCACAAACCACTTTGGACTTCTTCGGTTACACATTCTCAGATGGGGGTTTTTCTCCTGATCCCAAGAAGGTTCAGGCGCTACATGATGCTGCTGCCCCAACCAATGCTAGCGAAGTCCGCAGTCTTCTCGGCATGGCAAATTACAGTGCCCGCTTCATCAAAGATTTTGCCACTATAACTCAACCTTTGAGAGAACTTACAAAAAAACAGGTTCGCTGGACTTGGACAGAGGAACACCAGAAGTGCCTTGATAAAATGAAACAAAGTCTAACAAGTGATGCTGTCATGACATATTTTGACCCGTACAAATTAACTGAACTGGTGGTTGATGCAAGCCCCGTTGGTCTTGGGGCCGTGTTGGCACAGAGAAATGGCCCAAATGAACCAGCCAGAGTGATAAGCTATGCAAGCAGAGCCCTGTCACCCATTGAACAAAAGTATTCACAAACCGAACGTGAGGCTCTCGCTATTGTGTGGGGCTGTGAGCATTTTCACATGTATCTTTACGGGGCACCATTTACCCTTGTCAGTGACCACAAACCTTTGGAATGGATTTTCAATAACCCCAAATCCAAGCCGCCTGCTCGTATAGAACGCTGGAGTCTACGCCTCCAGCTTTACAATTACACAGTCCGTTACAAGTCTGGCAAGGACAACCCGGCGGATTACATGTCACGCCACCCCGGACGTGTTTCACATGTTTTTCAGGAGGTCTCAAACACCGAACAACAAGTGGAAGAATACGTGAACTTCCTTACTGAAAATGCCGTCCCTAAGGCAATGACATTAACAGAAATTCAGAATGCAACCACGGCTGACCCCACTCTATGCAAAGTCATCCAATGCATTAAAGAAGGCTCATGGGGGTCGCTGTCTGAAAAACAGGACTGTGCTGATGGAGTTGATGGTGCTGTAATGAAATCATTCCATAAAATCAAAGATGAACTGACAGTAACCGCAACTGATGATACTGTACTGCGTGGCACAAAGATCGTAATCCCCCAATCTTTACAAGTCAGGGCAATATCACTTGCACACGAAGGCCACCAGGGGCTAGTCAAAACAAAGAAACTGATCAGGGAGAAAGTCTGGTTCCCTGGCATTGACAGACAGGTAGAAACCATGATAGCTGGCTGCATCCCATGTCAGGCCGTTGTGCCCAATCACACACAAGAACCTCTCCGCATGTCTGAGCTGCCTTCTTCACCATGGGAAAAAGTTGGTGTAGACTTTTGTGGTCCGTTCCCCTCAGGTGATTACCTATTGGTGGTCATTGATGAATACTCCAGGTATCCAGAGGTGGAGATTCTGCAGTCCACGTCAGCCAGAGCAACAATTCCTAAACTTGATAAAATATTCTCGACACTGGGAATTCCGCTAGAGGTCAAAACAGATAATGGCCCACCCTTCCAAAGCTCAGAATTTGCAGATTTCGCAGCATACCTAGGCTTCAGACATAGAAAGATAACTCCATTCTGGCCTCAGGCTAATGCAGAGGCTGAACGTTTTATGCGTACCCTTGAAAAGGCTATATGTGCTACACATGTTGAAGGCCGCCCATGGAAACAGACTCTATACGCGTTCCTCCGCAATTACCGTGCCACGCCTCACTGTTCAACTGGAATGGCTCCTGCTGATGTGCTGTTTGGGAGGCCTCTTCGAATCAAGCTACCTGGATCTCCTCTTTCCTTCCAGTCTCTGATGCATGCACCATTACGACAGGCAGATGCCCTGGCAAAGAACAGGATGAAACAAAATGCTGACCGGATGCGCCGTGTTGCTCCGTTGGCTCTGAGAGTGGGCGATGCAGTCCTGTGTCGTCAAAAGAAGAAAGGGAAGCTATGTCCTGCCTACAACCCCCAGCCATACAAGGTTATTGCTATCAAAGGTTCCATGGTGACAGCCAAATGCAATAACCATGTCATCACCAGAAATTCATCCCACTTCAAGACTCTACCAGCAAATGCAAAGCACTCCTCTCAGTCGTGTGGTTCGAAAATCATGAGTGGTGGACAAGATGCCATGAACTGGACTGAAACTCTTCCTGAACAAACCTTAGAACCCTTAGCCCCTGACCCCCCTGGGTCACAGTCACCTGTTCGCAGATACCCAGTTAGGATGAATAGAAGACCCCCATCACACCTCACTGATTTTAAATAATTTGGACAGTTTATAAAAAAATAAAAAAAAAGTAACGAAAGGAGGGTTGTAATGTTTATGATTTATAACATGTGATGTTATGTTATATTATTCCCACATGTGATGCGTTTTAGTTTGAAAGTAGACATTGTTCATACAGCCCACAAGGGGGCGCGTTACTTTCGGGTTGGGGGGTGTTGTGACGGAAAGAAAGAAAGGGAAGAAGGAAACGAAGCGAAAAGAAAGAAATGTAAACAACTGTAACGGAGATTTACAAGTTCACTAAAAGATCTAAAATACATTTCGCTGTGTCAGAGTTTTATTCAGGAACTTTACACCTATTAATAGTCAATCATCATCACTATTAAACATGACTATCAGTGCAGTAGTTAAGCATGAATGAATGCGTATTAGTGCAGCCGTGCTGTAAAGTGTTAGCGATGACTCTCTGATCAGTGCCCTGACTGTACTAAACTACTACACACTGCTTGACACACACCCATAGGTTTGGGCTGAGCATTACATGTAAGTGTGCATATCTGTATTCCTAATGTAAAGCAACACATCTGAGTAATCATGACTGTATAACATGATTAATCTCACTTTCTTCTACGCTGGGCTGGTTCTGGATGCGTCTGAAGATGTGAAGCCACTTCAGCTTTACGCAGCTCTGGAGAGTCAGCTGAGGAAACGTGGAAAAGATGAACATTTAAGCTTTTCCATTCATTTTCCACACACATTTTAAGGTACTATAGCATGGGTATTACAAACTCTTTGCTTCTATTTAATAAAAATGAATAATCTAAAATGATAACATTACCACTTACCAGCTTTTCCAACACTGACAGTGGAGGAATCACACACTGCATATGTGTCCCCAGACAAACTGTACAATATATTGCTTACAAGGCACACTTGTCCATTCACAACAAAACAATTGTCACCTATTCCACATGAAATACAAATATTTTCCCCGTAGTACTGCTCGCACGCTTCAATCCCTGAGATAATGGTCCAGAGAGACCACAGGCGTTGTGCCCTTGAACACACTTGAGGAGAGCCCTTGCCGGACCATCACAGGTAAAAGCCTCGGGCGGTGCACTTTTGTAATGTTTGCCATTAAAATGTAATCTTTCTTGAATGAGATCATTCAGAGATGGGCATGGGTACTCAGAACGATCCATGTTGTGATTTGCGGTACAAACCTGAACCGAGGGGCCTTCATCATCATCATCATCACTGTAATCAGATGGATTGTCCTCAAGTGAAGCCGGGGCAGCAGAGCTTCTGGCAGGAGGATGCAAAAGCCCATCAAGGGCCTCAAAAGAGTCATAGTACGTTTCACTGTCTAGCTCGTCTACTAGTGTAGGGGTTAGGGTTAGGGTTAGATCTACTAGTGTAGGGGTTAGGGTTAGGGTTAGATCTACTAGTGCAGGAGACACAGCTCTGTTAGCACAAGACGAAGCCTAACCTCTGACTAGCTCTGCCACTTATTTACACTGTATTCTTCGCCTTTGTGTGTCCGCTGCCAGCAGTCTTCCTCCATTCCCTCAACAGACAAAGGAATCTGAAATTTAACAGCAGTAGAAGATTAGAAAGCAGAATTTAAAATAATTAACAAATGATTAAAAACAACATGAGTCCTGTGATTAGTGAAAATGTTAATCATTGTTAATAATGTACAAAAATGAAAAGATTAAAATAAATGACTTCTCATCTCTTTTCACCTGATTAACCTAAAGGCACAACTACGACATTAGTTTAGGATAATTTTTAAACGATCAATACCGACATATAGGCCTACTGATTAATTGAGATAACATAATTAAGATAACTTAAATCTATCAATCCATTCTGTAACGTTATGTGGAGACATGGCATTAGGAACTGCTTGACCGGATCACTTAATCAGCGAGTCAACTGATTGACTTCAAATGAGTCATTCTGACAGTTCTGTCGCTTCATGCAACAGGTTCACTAAAAAGAACCGATTCAAAAAACGAATCGTTCATGAATGGGCACAAATTAAATGTTTCCGACGAACACTTTCGATCTGTCCCTCAAATAAAACTTTCCTGAACACTTAAGCTGAGTGTACGGGTAGTATGCATTATTGTATGGGACTTTAAGCCGGGTTTACACCGGCGGCTGCGGAGCACAGAAAGGCCTAGAAGCGCAATGACGCACGTTATCTTGCACGATATACAGCCTCGGTCATTATTATGAGACCGAAGAACGATTATGTAAAATACGGTGAGCATGTAAAAGGGTGAAAAGTCGGCGCGAACACTTTATTATATAAAATTTGCTGGTTAACCAACTTCATTTTAGTTAGCTTATGTAGTTGTTTGAGCTCGGCTGGCTTTGTTAATGTTCGTTAAATGTCAGCTCTATTGATTCCGAAATATCTAGTTTTATAGAATCTTAAGTAAAACTAAGTTAATACAAAATAAAACGTATACATATCTTACCTTGGGGATATTTGACGGTGTCACGGTGATGGTGAGAAACTTGTCAGGAGAGAAGGAGAGACCGACCGTTGTTGGGTTTGTTTAATCAAGGCGGGAGAGCGGAGGCAATCATCATTATAGCGGGTGGGGGAGGGGACAGTGTGATGATGAAGTGCTTTACTCTTTTACAAAATACTCATTTCTGCACATATACGCTACAAAATAAGTGTTTTATAAGGCCATGAAATTTACACACAAAAAAAAATATTATTTGACAAACATGATGTGCATTTTGTATTATATCAAATTAAAAAAACTTAGTCAAATATTTCAAAATGTTTTTCATTTTCAATACACAATTATGGCAGGTACTTTTTAAACAAATACAAACCAAATTTAGTAATAAAAATGTAGTCTAAAATAGCCCAATTGGGGCCCAAACAAGACCCGCAAATAAACAATAATGGGCAGCCTAGCTGGAGCCCACAACCTAGACCAAACTGGGGCCCATAATAACCCCATCAAAGTGCCCACTCTGAGCCCATGCCCACATGACACCCATATAGCCCAGAGAAAACCCATGGGGGCCCACACATGGACATGTTGTCTGGGACGCTAATCGCGATTAGCATATTACTGTAATCTGTACAATACTAGAATCTGTACTAGTAATCTGTACTAGAACTGCTTCATATCACAGTCATGATAAAAACATCGATGTATTCAGTCATCCATAAACATTATTAGATCGGTCGGCTTGACGTTGACGACAAGATTCATAATTCTTAGCAAATGTTGCGTCATCAAACTACGCCTTTGTTATTGTAAAGAGGTTAGCGACCCCTAGTGGAGAAAAATGCCATACTGTACCTTTAATCCTACATTCTCTTCATTAAACCAGTATTATTCAAAAACTGAAACAACACATTAACCATCCTATTTCCTATATCTGAGTCTAATATATTCTCTAATGTTAACTCTTTCCCTTCATTCTTCCATAATTCTTCTCTTAGCACTTCTCTTTCTTCATCATACCCATTACAATTAATAATCACATCATGTTCTACAGTTTCACTCTGTCCACATTTCTCACACAAACCCGTTGGATGCTTAGATATTAAATGTAATGTTTTATTCAAACCGGTATGTCCCACCCTTAGTCTTGTAATTATACTTTCCTCCCTTCTATTTCTCCCTCTTTTTCTACCTTTTCCAACTTTCTTTTGTATTGCATATAAATGTCTCCCTTTACTCTCATTATTGTTGCCACTTTTTACTAATTTTCTCTTTTATTACTGATTTAATTTCTATGTGGTAACTCAATTTCTACCATCTCTTCATCTACTGCCTGTTTAGCTAATTTATCTGCTTCCTCATTGCCTTTAATTCCCACATGAGCTGGGACCCACATAAACTGTACCTCTATTTTAATTTGTTTCAACTCAACTCAAAATTTTGAAGAATTTCCATGATTAAATCTGGTCTTGATTCTGATTTTTGATTATTGATACTAACTATTGCTGAATAAGAATCTGAACATATGACTGCATTTTTAATTTTCCTTTCCTTAATTATTTGTACTCCTAGCAGAATAGCCATCAACTCACCTGTATATACTGACAACTGGTCACTAATTCTAGCTTTTTTCTTCACCATTAACTTTGGCACATTGACTGCCACTCCTATTCTCCTTCCTTTTTTAGAAGCATCTGTGTAAACCTGTATATTATCTCCATACATTATTCTTAAATACTCAGTTGCTCTCATTACTTCCATCTCATTATTTCCTTCACTCTGTCTCATCTTCAGTAATGTTAAATCTACTACAGGCTGAGGAATAATCCATATAGGAGTATGCGGATATATTACTCTTGGTACACATCTATAATTGTTTATCCCCATCTCCTTGATATCTTCTTCTACCACCCACCCAAAACTCTTATGTTTCTTCATTCCTTGTTCCCAACATATTCCTAATATTTTCCTTGTTGGATGTACCTCATTCTGACTATTCAGATTTGTCCAATACACAGCCATTAACTGTAGTCTTCTAATATTAAGCGGCATTTCATTTATCTCTACTTGCATTGCTGCTATAGGTGTTGTTGGATATGCTCCGCAGCAAATTCTCATTGCCTGTGCTTGAATTCTATCCGATTTCTCTAACTGTGATTTTGCCCCCAACCCATATGCTATACTTCCATAATCTAGTACAGATCTTATCATTGCTATATATATACTGTTTGAAGCGCCCCTCTATCTGCTCCCCACTCTTGTCCTGCCATACATTTCATTATATTTAACACTCTTTTACACCTATTCACTATCAATATGTTCTTTCCATGTAAGTCTAGTATCTAGCCACATTCCCAAGAATCGAACTGATGTTACTCGTGCCATATCCCTTAACTTCCATTCATTATCTACTTTCTTGTTAGAAAATATTATAACTTGTGACTTCTCCACCGATAACTTAAAGCCCCACTTACAGTATATGACCATTTAACTACCTCATCCACAGCCTTCTGCATTTTCCCCATAATGAACTTATTGTTTCTCCCTCTGAACCACAAAGCCCCATCATCTGCAAACAGTGATCTACCAACACTCCTATCCACCTTACTAAATATATCATTTATCATTATTATAAACAGTACTGGACTTATCACACTTCCCTGAGGAGTACCATTTTCTATTATTCCTTGAGATGATATAGTATCTCCTACTCTCACCCTTATTACTCTTTGCTTAAGAAAATCATTAATCCAATTAAACATTCTTCCCCCATCTCTTCCAGCTTAATCATCAGTCCCTCCCTCCATAACATATCATAGGCTTTTTCAATATCAAGAAACACAGCAATTACTGATTCTTTATTTGACAGAGCTTTCTTTATTTCCGCTTCCAAACACATAACCGGATCCATAGTTCCTCTTCCTACCCTAAATCCACTTTGAAAAGGTGTTAATTTTCCTTCTTTTTCCAAAAAATATACTAACCTATCCGTAATCATTCTCTCCATCACTTTCCCTACATGAGATGCAAGAGCTATTGGCCTATAGCTAGCCGGCTTACTTGGATCCTTTCCTGGTTTCTTTATTGGTAATATCAATGCTTCTTTCCAACTTTGCGGTAGCACCCCCATTTCCCACACTTTACTATAGAACTCTAACATTGCTCTCAACGATTCCTCACTTAACTGCTTGATCATATAATAGCTGATTTCATCTTGCCCCGGAGTGGTTTCTCTCATTCTCCTCAGCGCTCGTTTTAGTTCCGTCATTCCAAACAGGACATCCATTAAATCATCTCTTTCCTGTCTTTTTCCCAATAGATGTAATCTCTCGTAATACTTCCTCCCTTTCCCTCTTAAACTCTTCAGTCAGATTTTCCGTACTGTTTACTTTTATAAATGTATTACAAAACATTTCTGCTTTCTCACAGTTTTCTATTGCTATAACTTCCCCTTCATTTAAAACAGGATATCCCCATATCCTTCCTTATTCCATTCATCCTTCTGATCATACTCCATACTTCTCCTATTGATGTACTTCTCCCTATTCTATCACAGAAAACTCTTTTACCTTTGCTTGTTCTCTCTTATATTCGATTAAATCTGTATATTTATGCATTCTTCTTACCTTCTTGTATGCTCTCCTTTTCCTACTAATAGCTTCATCACACTCCTTATTCCACCATGGTACCATTTTTGTCTTTCTTTTTCCTTTACTCTTAGGAATATTACTTACTGCTGCGTTTTTCATAACTCCTATAATTTTCTCATTTATAGCTTCTACGTCATCTACCCTTCTTACTTCATTTATGTCTAAGCCCTCCTCCACCCTTTTCACATATTCAGTCCAGTTAGCTTTTTCATACTTCCATCTCCCTTCTCTTCTCTCAGTTCTTTCTACACAATTATTCATATTGACACACACATTTCAATCAAAACAGGAAAGTGGTCACTACCTATAGTACATTTCCTTAATACCCTCCAGTTAATTATTCCCCCAACCTACTTTTTACAAGAGTTAAATCCAACACCGCTTCTTGACCTGTTCTCATGTCTACTCGTGTTCCTCCCCTATCATTCATACAGATCAAATTCATCTGATCCATCAATTCTTCAACCACCTTCCCATTTCTGTCAGTTACACTTCCTCCCCATATACTACTATGAGCATTGAAATCCCCACACCATATCACCCTCTCTCTACTTTGCCCTTCTATCTTCAGCATATCTTCCAATGTCATTTGTTTACATGGATTATAAAAATGTATTATTACAACACTCTTATCATCCTTCCATACCTCCACCACCACATATTCCATTTCTCTCCCTTTCCCCACCATTCTATACTGTATTTCAGACTTAATGAAAGTAACACACCCACCACCATTTCCCTCTTCCCGATCTCTTCTCACAGAAACATACCCTTTAATTACAAAATCAAATTTAGGTTTCAGCCAAGACTCTTGTACACATATCACATCTGGCTTTTCCTCCATCTTACTTAGATAACCCTTAAATTCCAGTCCATTAGCCACCAAACTTCTAGCATTCCACTGTAAAATTACTAACATCAAGATTATTGTCCATCCCATGATTCTTGACTAGGCTGTATTTCTAAAGTTAGAGCATCTCTAACCATTTCCCATGTTAGCCCTTTGATATCCAGGAACCTCTCTGCTGCTCTCACTATTATCTGTTTCTGTTCTGTTCTTCTTTCAGTCTGCGCTGAACCATTTATGACCTCTGCCATGAATAACACAAAACTCTTTTTACTTACTATCATTGTGTCATCCGATTTTTTCCTTTCCTTTTCTTCATTTCTGGTTCGCTCTTTCATATCTCCTTCTCCTCACTTTCTTTCTTTTTCCTTGAGTCCACTTTTTTAACTGCTTCCGCATATGACAGCTTATTTCCATCTCTTTCCTTCTGAATTTCTACTGCTCTCTTTCTCACTTCACACCCTCCATATGCCACATTATGGGCTCCTCCACAATTACAACATTTTGCTTCCACATTTTCCGTACTCATGTTCTTCCCCACAGTGTGCACATCTCTTTTTGGCTCTGCATACACTCGCAATATGACCATATCTCTGGCAGTTATAGCATCTCAGCGGTGCACGCACATATTCTCTCACCTGAAAACTAACATATCCAATCATCACTTTACTTGGTAGCACTCCACCACTTTCAAAACGCAACATCACAGAAAGACTCTCTTCCTTATTCCCTTCCCTATTCCTTTGCAGTCGTTTTGCTTCAATTACATTTCCTCCTTTAATATTTCTCATCAACTCTATCATAGTGGCATCCAATGCTACCCCTGTAATTACTCCACATAACCATGCTTTTCCACCTGTTTGATTACAACTTGAAATCACTTGTTTACACACAACCTTCATTTTCATCACCTTATCCCTCTGCTCCTCATTATCACAAATCACCAACAATGCTCCATCCTGAAGTACTCTTGCACCCCTAATCTCTCCTGATTGTTTCCTCAACTCATTTGTTAACTCAATTGGGTTTACCCCTTTTACTCCTTGTCCCTCTTTAAATCTTACAATCATTTTTATTTCCTCTCTCCTTTCACTTATTACTTCCCTTTCACTATCCTCATCTGTATCCTCTTCATTATCTTTCTTCCTCTTATTATTTGCTTTTTCAACACTTTTTATTCTCCCTCCGTCCACTTGTGTCCACCCCATCTCATCATCTCATCATCTTCAATCTCTGATTCATCAATTCTAGATCTTGTTTCTGATCCAACCTCCTCTTTTTTCTTTTTCCTCGATTTCCCCATCGTATTTTTCTCATTTCAACAACTTTTATACTTAATACAATTCAGTATAATTTATTTCAAACACTCACGACGGTTGCAACACAGTTTAGTCTAACTTCCGTTTCCCGGTGAAAAAGTTCAATACTGCGTGTCTCATTGGCCAGTTACGTAGATGACAGTCATATTAACCAATCATGATCAAAGAAGGTGAAACACAACCAATAGCGTGGTGTAATGGAAAAGATGACTTTTCTTTCTTTCTTTCTTTCTTTCTTTCTTTCTTTTTTTTTTAAAGAAATGTGTGTTTAGTTTTATTTGTAGACTATATTATTTGATTAGCTGGTCAAATAGTCTTTTGATGACAGTGTGAATAAAAATGCAATCCTGCATGGTAAGCTTTAGGCAAACACACAATTGTAAGTCCAAACAAAATCACAAAAAGCAAAAAAAAAAAAAGTTTCTGCTGCACTTCTCTCGTGAGATTGAAATTATACCCATTATTATTGTTATTGTTAATAATATGATTATATTTTAACGTAAATTTAGATTTTTGAAGTGGTGTTTTGATCAAAATATTATACAATGCTAAAATAATAACAAAATAATAATTAGAAATAATACTAATTCAAAGGTTATGTATTTCTTGAAGACACGACATTGATTCAACATGCAGATTTTGTTTAAAAAAAAAAAAAAAGCTTTTTCAAATGTTTTGCAATAAACGTTATATTTAACGTTACATGTGACAACGTTAAAACAACAACTGATATTATTTCAACCATATTTCAACTTTGAGGGTCAGTCAAGAACCCATATCTACAGTATGTGGGCACCACTTTGGGCCCATGATGCAGCCTATACAGGACTGACTGTGTTCACCCATGTCTGACCCATCTGATAAACCCAAACATCCCAGATAGGATGCCCATTTTGGGGCCATATGGTCCCACTAACCCACTAACCACGCAGCCCAAGCATAAACCATGTGGGGCCCACATATACATGTTGACTGGGCTATCCCAGCTAGAAATGTTACGTTCCCAGAACGTTCCCACTGGTGTGAAGGACCTGTGCCTGTAGGGAACCAAACTAGAATGTTACTGTAAAAAGCAGTTGTTCTTGCAGAACCGTAAGCAGGAATAAGCATGCACGTTTAACACGCATTCAAAGATAAAAATACAAAGCAGGGATCCGTCATTTATTTATTTATTTTGTGTGATTATGTATTATATAAATTATATATAATTATATATATTATTTTAATAATGTATGTATAAAGAGAGAGAGAGAGAGAGAGAGAGAGAATAATTAATTAGCAAATGCTGGATGTTTATGCAGGAATGCCCTGTTTGATCTTATTGATCCACTGGTCAAGCCTCTGTGTAGTTCCTACAATGTGAAGAAATGGTTCATTCACAATAAGTGTTATCTAAATGTTTCGGGGAAAAATCATAATATAATTTAAAAAAATAATAATCACACAGTATCTCCTTGAAACAATAAGTGTAAAAAATATATATTATTTTTCTAATTGTTCACTTCCAAAAAATTCCAGCAGATGTGCATGTAAACGTCACAAAGCTTGGATAAGCAGATAAGCAGATAAGCACATTACTGTAACTGCAAGTCACAGATCTATTCAGTTATTGGTGTGATGAGGTATTCATGTTGTTTACCATAATGTCCTGATCTGTCACCGCGTTCACCACCAATCCCTGCCTCAACACTGATGGAGTTCTGGCAGGAGAAATGGGATGGTTACAATAGCATTCAGTAGAGTTTTAATGCAGTGAGTGAAGTTAGTTTGGAAATGTAAACGGCACACTCCTCATAAGGGTCACACGAAACAAGATGCACATTTAAATAACTGCTCAATCTATATATAGTATAACATGGTGAAATGCAGAATGGCCACTACACACCAATCTCCTGGGCCAGTCCTCTGTGTCTTCCGCCTCAGAAGCTCTCATCTCTGGTGTGAAGAGTCCTAAGAGCAAAAGAGGAGCAAACTAGTGAATGATTTTAAACAAAATAGTAATTGTAATATTTTATATTTTACTCAAATATTAGACATACATGCATCAATTTTATAGAAAAAGCAAGCATTATTTAATGTAGAAAGTGAGACTCTGCTTGACCTCGGCTTGTATATTTTGAAGCATGGTAAACTCCAAGGTGAATCAGCTGTTCAGTGCGGAGAAGACGTGTTGAGACCTTTGGCTTCCATCTCTGCAGCCTATGAAAGTGTAAAGAGCTTTGTATAATGTACTGTATGTACTTGTAAACAGTTTTTGATTGAAGACTCATTTTATTTATTATATAAATGTTAATTAATGAACAAAGTAGTGAACACAAATCTCCGTCCACTCAAACACACCAGAGTTGCTGCCATCACTGCACACAGTCCACCCTTCCAGTCTAGAGTCTAGAGCTCTAAACGCATCTCTGGGAAATACAATTAATGTGAAGTAGGCCACCAACTCATTCAATATTGTGTAAAAAAAAAAAGAAAAAGAAAAAAAGTGTACAAATATTAAATAAATGATGGATCGTACTTCATGTCTGCTGCTGAGATGTTAAGGTAGAGCTGTGTGTTGCCATACTTTTTTTTTTTTTTGCTGTCTTGTCAAAAACCTGTACAAGAAATTCAATAAAGGGCAAATTTGAAACACTTACAAATGCAAAATTGATTTATGCACAAAATGTAGGCTTCTCTTTCTTATCTAATTTCTTCATCATGTGATTAACAATTTTCAAGTTGTACTAACCCAAAGAGTGAAGCGGCATCCTCTCTCTGGTGTCTGGACACCGATAATCCTAGGAAACAGAACTTTCTGTGCATTCTGTAGTGAAAGAAATAGGGAACACATTATCCTGTGTCATTGCATGCATTCACTGGATGTAGAAACAGGATAGCTTTAATATTATAGAGAATTTTCAAATGAGAATCTGAAATTGTTTTTGAAGCAAGCCAGTCTCTATATGCCACACAATGAATGTGTCAGCCGTCAAGGCTATAAACTAAGGACAGAGCAAAATTACATGTACATTGTACTACATCTGTCACATAACGTGTGTGTGTTGAATAAAGCACACAATAGGAACACTTGATTACGTTTATGAAAGTGACTGTGACAAGTAGTGTTAAGAAAGTATAGGTTCTGAAGCGATTACTCACTCCCTGGGTCTCTGCTGCAATCTGTGCATTACCCGACAATTCACAGCCTTTAAAGCACAACACGAAGATGCATGTAGGAACATGTATTCAATATGTGTTATGATGTCTATTTCAATATCTACTGTCCATGTCTTACGTTTAACATCACATTTAAGATAATAAGTCTATCAAATACATTGAATTAAACTAATATTGCAAACATGAAGTAAGCGTAATCACTGGTACTCGCATCATCAGTCAGCCATGGCATCAGCTCCACACTGGTGTCGTTCAGGAGATCGGCTGGGCAAAGGCTCTTCAGGTCCAGTGAGATTTTAGCAGTGACAGTGCTGTCTCTCTTCTCGACAGAATAGAGGTGTGAGATTTAGTTGTTAATATTATATATTATTATACCATGGGCTGTTTAAATACTCGATTCTGACTGGCTGGAAGGTGTGCAGTAAAACCGTTTAATGCACAGGTAGTTCCAGTCAGTTTGATTACAGTTCGAAATTAATCCGCTACATTGGTAACCATAGTAACACAGATACACTTGCAAGCAGCAGAGTGAGAGACGCACATGAAAACGTTTAGGTAGGCTAAATGGATGATTTTTGCATATCGTTTCATTTGTATGGTGAATATGGCAACTCTGAGAAATGGGCCCAGGCACAAGACGAAATAGAAGACTTGGAGAAGACGCTGAATGACAAAAAGCGGCACAAAGAATTAACAATAAATAAATGACATGATTAGTTCAAATAAAGATTGCCTTGTCACTGTCAGTGTTGCCTGTCATTCATAAATTGTAATGAATCCATTAAAGAATCATTAAGTTAGCTATATGCTTAAGCAACGAGGGGACGTTAGCTGTTAGACTTTAAAGAAGAGACGCACACAGGTAACTCGCGCACGCATCTCTCTCTCTCTCTCTCTCTCTCTCTCTCTCTGTTCCTTCTCCTTCAGTTCTCTGTCTCTCTCTTTTAATAATGAATTTAAATAAATGTGAATTCATTCAAATAAAAGCAATCCGATGGCTCTACTTTATTTAAAGCGGACGGAGTGCAAGAACTGACGAGCCTTAACTTAAGAAATAACCGTCATTTTTACACATTGCACACTTCGGCCTGAACTGCACTTATGAATGATTAGTAATGTAAACTGCACTCATGTGATGACATCATGTTACGTTTTACACGTCTGTTAAAAAATGACACTGTAAACATCAGTTACAGCTTTAACTTACTTTTAGCTTGGCAAATAACCAAGGTATAAGCGGGATTAAAGGATTTAAAGAGTAAGGGATAATCCACGGGATTAAAGGAGTAATCCTTTAATCCCGCTTCGCGTCGGGTGGTTCTTCGCCTCTACTCGTGCATTAAAATCCTTTAAAGGTGCCATGTGTAAAAATTGAGGTAAAAATATCCAAAAAATGAGCTACACGCATCAAAAGAATGAGAAGAAATAAGGGCGATGATGTCATTAAAAAAATGTCAAGTTATGGTGCTGCAGAGATATCAACCTAAATTAGCATTAGCATTACTATCCACGGCCCGACAGGTGTCGTAATACCAGTTTCGGCCATGGGAGGCGGTATGCGGGCAACATAACCACCAGCCAAACATGCAATACACGAATAACTCACACGGCTTGTGGGCGTACTTGAACCTGATGTCAATCGTGTGGAAAATAGCCTACAGTCCCACTACTACATTCAAATAAAATCTGATAAAAAAGGAACAGAACCAGAGTAAACATTGGCACTGCTTTCCATCGCTGGAGACAACTAATGGACATGAGAGAAATGAGGTTTGACTCCGAACTTGCAACATTTCTTTTGGATTGGTAAGTAAGATGCTGTTAGTATTTCGTTAGAAGTTTGTTTTATATGTTTGTGTAGATTTTCGGGAAGTTATAACATAGAAATGTATCGAAGGCTGTTCGATAAACGTATATAACGTTCTAGTATTGTAATATAGTTCACATAGCACAATCTCTATTGCTCTTTTTTTCTTGCCAACTACGTGACCTATATTATGTATATTAAATGGCTTTCCTGAGGTAAATCTGACATAATTGTTCTCCAGCTGTGTTATTGACCTCTTCACGCTGATAAAAAACACTGATTGGTCGATATTATGTATGAGGAATACATTTTGGTAAGTTGTAGCCTAACGTTACTGTATCTTTCAGTGTCCGTGTTTTTTTACTATTATTAGCTAGTAGAGATGATCGGTTTACGTGCGCTAGGGATCTGTCGTGTAACATTTACAAGCGCCAAAACGGTATTTATTGTTTGAGTTGCGTGATAAAATTGACAGAATCTGAGAGCTGAGATTTTTTTATATCATAACTAACCTGCTCTGTCTAGTCTGTCGGTCTCCGTGTCCTCTTTGCTTCGCGATTTTTCTGTGCGTGAGAAAATTGATGTGTGGGGTGAGAGCGTGTGAAAAGTGTTTGCGTGTGTCTCACGGTTAATGCGTGAGAGTTGGCAGCTCTGGTTACATTGGCGCTAGCTTGGTCAACATCAGCGAATGCTGTCTGTCAAATTAATGTAATTCAAACTAACAATAAAAATGTAATATGAACAAAACGAATATGAACATATTCACTGGTAAAGGTGAAGGGGAGTAGCTTGAAGATATTCATACTCTAGAGTAGACCAACTCACTTTCTGGAGGTATACTGCCCCCATCTGGTATGGAATGTGGAGTATGAATTTATTTAATTTTACACAAGGCACCTTTAATGCATGGCTAGCCGTGGATTATCCCTTACTTACTGTTCAGCTTTGGAAACCAGCACACTTGATACCTTATTTTGTTCATTAACTGGAAACATTGACACTGAACACTGGTAACGATCAACAGTAGAACGGTCTCCTTTTGCTGGACCCTGAGCACTTCTGGACTCTTGGTCAGTCTTTCTTGTGTATGTTTCTATTATTAATTTTGAATAGTTGCATTATATTAATGCATAACGGGCCCAGCCCCAGTTTCTCAGACAGGGCTTAGCTTATCATCTTATATAAGTATGGAAAATTTAGCAGGTTTTATCAAAATGCCTTAGAAGAGGGAAATGCCCGAGAATACAATATTAGTATATTACAATATAATATTATTACAACATATTAGTGTGCATCTTGAGACAAGACAGTGACACTGACAGATTATAATATACGTCAGTGAAAGCTAATTTTAGTTAAGACAGCTCAAACATGCATTTTAGATTGAGAGTAGACTCAAGCCTTGTCTGTGAAACCAGGGGTAAGTGTCAAACCTGTAATACATTTCATGTAACAGTCATTTTACATGTTGACATCCTTACCTGTTCTGCCACACATCGGTTTGCCATTTGATCCGATGCGTATGGGCTCTGATGTGTTCAGTTTTTCCATCTGAAGGAGCGATTGAGTTGTGGAGGTGAATATAGAGATGCAGTGAGCACATGAAGTGGGTATCCTTCATCTGGCACAGTGATAGCGGCTTGAGGAAAGCTCTCTGTTTATGTGTTATTCTGCTGCAGAGTTAATCAGAGCAGCCAGGGCTGGGACCACTGTAAGGCTGCGTAGTCTCTCTTCAGGGCGCTTCTGATGAAATCTGTCATACACTGAGTACCGGTCTGATGTCCCAGTCTCAGGGGACATGAGAACTTGTCCAGTTCTTTGGCTTTTCCTGCAACTCTTGGTTTCCTTCTGATGTTCTTCATCCACTCAAGATCTACAGTCAACTTTCCTTCAGCTGCAGGTGATCTGTTGGCTGCCGTCGGTGCACATACCCGTCCATCATCTGGCTGGAGGAATCTCTGCTGTGTTCGATTGTTCACAGGACGATCACTTAGCTCAAAGATGATGAATACAACTCAGGTATGCCAATCACAGGTTACTAAAGTTCTTCACAAAGACAGCTGAGAGGAGGAGTCCTGAATACCTTCAGTGAGGCCAGCCAGAATAACTGTGCATGTGGGGTCTCAGTTCTCGAGTTCACAGAAGGTAATTAGTCTAATACTGCGGTGAGTATGAGCGGGTGAGCCCAGTGCACTCGTTATACATGGCATGCTGCTAATGTGAATCCTGTGACACTACACATATCTTACCCATCTTGAGTCCAGTATTAGGTCTTCATCAGCCTTCACGGCATGTTGAGTTCACCCTTTCACTTTGAGAGAGACCTTTGCTGATTTCAGTTTTAGGAGACTTGTCATCAACTCTGGTCTCTTTCCCAATCCAGGGTGCAAATGCTGAATATGTCAGCGGACTTGTGAAAGGGTTAGATCAGATGTGTTAGATGAATCTGAGGAGCATAAGTTTTTAGATCAACATCAGTTCATTTGCCACTACAGCTACAAGACTACAATAAATATAGGTTTACCCTGAATTTTTTTTTTTACATTGTTAATATACATTATAATCATTAAAGCCATTAGTAGAATTAAACAGGGCATTTTCATGGCTACCATCACACAATCCAGTGGCAAAGATCTCCTTTTCTAGGTCCTCCCATCTTGCTGCCAACATTAGTGTCCTGGGGGCGATGTCCTCTATATCTGGGCGTCTCATGAGATTGACTGGAAATCATAAGATAAATTATAATTATAAGGTAGCGACAAGCTGCATGTGAATGTGTGTTAAGGTGAATGCATCAATTTTGGTTAAAGACATTTACAGATTATGTTTTCTGTTCAGATGTTACACTCACCTGGTAAACCGAATGCAGCTTTCCAGTTGGTGTCTGCTATGACAATGGCAGGGTGGTGTCCACATCGGTAGCACAAAAGATTGTACGAGTACTGTCTTAGCGCACACAAATGGTAGAATGCCTTTCTCAGAGTATTGACTGGCAAGGCAGATCGGGAATGTGATTCGATTGTTCTGATCATGCGACCCACAGCGATGTGATTCTGTGGAAAGTGAATATAATAAACGTTGTAATCATTTAATCAACAGTTTTCATAATCGCCTGTTTAAATATCTTGAAACATGTCCTCTAATTATTTAAATGTGTGCGCATACTTACAGAAATACCAGCTGTCAGAAAAGAGCATAAGGGGATTGATATAGGAAAACTCTGTTATTGTAGTTGTGAACCTCACTCTTATATTCCTGAAAACGTGTTGTGGCAAATTCATAGTTCTTTTTGGTTCAGGTCTCTGAGAAGTTTCTCAGAGTCGAGGTTCCAGGTCAGAAGAATTGACTTTATTGACAAGCAACAAAGTGAGAAGCCGGCCGGCCGTCCGGACATCTGAGGTTACATTGGCCAGTGTTCATGCCTTATACTTTTTCTTATCGCTAGGTGCCCAATGGATACTCTCAAATCTTTCTCTTCCCCTCTGTCACGCCTGGTGACCTTGACACAGTTAGACATGTCTTCTCTATTGGTCAAACCTCACACAATGGTGCTCTGTTTCATACTTTGTTTTGACACTTCATATTGCTGATGCATACTGGTTATTTTCCATTCTCTCATCCTTTTTCAGACCTATTTTTTCATGCTTGCCATCATTTTTTGTTTTGTTTCATTACATCATACTTAGACATGAATCAAAGGAAAATTCTCCAACATATCCCCCCTTTGGGACTAATCCTAGTCCCACCTTCATTTCTGTCCCAGAATGTATCTTCATGATCAGGCCTCTCTCCATTATCTTTCAATCATGGCCAATATGGACCATCCATCTCTCTTATCAATAAGCTCACTCACGAAGGTACACCCTGGAGGAATAGTGAGACCAAACATCTCCGCCCCCACTTGACTAGGGTGGAGTAAAAGATCCCACCTTCCTTTTCTATCATCAATCTTGAAGGGATAGATTACTTCAAACATTTTTCAGCATAATCAACATATCTGTGTGCAGACTTGGAGTTACGATTGTCCCACGGTGCCAGAGGAACTGCACAGGCGCTTCCGGTGGCCTGGAGTTCTATCTGGGTTGCTCCATCGTTGCCAGATGTGCCCTGGGCACTATCTGGTGTTGGAGCAGACAGCGGGCTTTTAAACCACCAGTTGAGTCTGCCCTTGCTGGTCCGGCAATTGGCGACCGCGCTTGTAATTAATTTCTCTGTTTACCCCATGGAAACATCTACCAGTAGTCTAATGCACGTACTTCACTTTTGATTCATAAAAAACTTTAAAATATTAAAAGAACTCTGTTATAAGAGTAAAATGATTAGTAAGTGATAAAAATAGTAAAAAACATTCTTATCTTTTCCCTTTATATCTGGTTGCATTACCTCGTACCACGGGCAATGACCTGCTTCAAACCTTTTATCGTCCCCTCTCATTCACATATTCATATTTGTGACTGTTAGTGTGATTATATGTAAAAATATTCTCAGTAGGATTATAAGTGTAAAAAGAAAGAAAAAAAAGAAAACACTCAGGAAGGGGTCCTTTATAAAAATCAAAGAAACAATTAAAACCCCTCTAACTAACTCCCTGCTCTACTCATGTTCTAATGATCTGTCTAATTTTCCCCGAAAAATAAAATACACAGTGTTACTACCTCCCTCTCTATTAAAAACAGAATCAAACTGTTGGAAATCAAAAGTAACAAGGTACCCCATTCCTTACTCCTTCACCAGACCTCCTTACAGGAAGTCATCTAGTTCGTCCAGTCCTGGCCCAATTTGGTGCACTCTTGTGTTTGTGCACCCGATGTCAACTCCTGATGGTTTGACTGACACATTAATCATCTGTTTGGCAGCCACGTTGGTTAGCATGGATCTGAGAAAAGGCACAACACAGCAGAACAACAAAAGAAACATACAACAGCCACAGCTATTATTATTCCCACCTTAACCCTCTGGGGACCAAAAACGCGCCCGCGCGTTTTGCTCGTTTTTTTTTTTAGCAATGAAAAATAAACACAAAATGCTCTGTTAATTTTGATCTTTAATTTTCGTGTTATACATCAATCGATCCTGTTCAGTTTCTATTTTTTTTCTGTATACTCACAATAAAAATAAAGTGTTTTGCTTTTTGACAAATAAAGAAACTTTAACATGATGCGATTTCTGCCTTCTCTCTGTCAGTAAACTCCCATTTGAAACGCGTTCGAAAATGATCTATAACTCCGCGAAAATTCAGTCAAACAGGCAAACAGACCCACGGGCATAAAGCTTGAGATCGCAGCTTTTAAATGAAGTAATTTATATAAAAAACAAATATTATCAGCTTCTGTAATCTGTATAAAAAGAGAGCGATTCCAGTCGAGCTCATTACGAGCTCATTGACTTTAATTCGTTCACGCCTACTCACGGAGCGCGCTATTCACAAGATAATGTGTTAAGCCATCTATGCAAAACAGGTAAACGCCCCCAAGCAAATGCATTAAACGCTTCAAGTTTCATCATTCAGTCACCTGCGCGTTGGGAAGATGACACGGTACACCGGTGCGGAAGCCCTTCAGCTCGTCCTGGATACTAGCGACGAAGAGTCCAGATTTTCATCAGAAGAGGAGCGCGACTACTCTGATGACGACCGTTTGTATTTTGAAGAGCGAATTGATCCAGCCGTGGATAGAATTTCGGATGAGTAAGTATTTATTCTTACTTGCATTAGTTGACAAGCTATTCAAAACATGAGCTTACATATTATACTGGGTGGACTTGCCATCCAGAGTATTGACATTTGATATCTACCTATATTCAACACGATCTAATGAAAGTGCATATCTATACCATGAATTTAATATATCGTACCATTTCAACGTCAAAAATGTTTTGTTTTGTTTTTTTGTGTACATATGCTACACCCCTTGGTTAAGAAAATTTGTATTTGTATGTGTAGCCTAGCAGTAAATGATATGTTTAGATCATTATGTATGAAAGATAGAATTTAGAAATTATTTTAGAAAGTAGGCCTAGTAGGTGTTTAGATTATATTTTGACTATATAAATGCTGCCTCATTATCATTAACGATGCATGCTCACAAATATCAGTTGTAAATGTGTGTAAATGTGCTGAAATGTGTAAATATACCCAGTTAATGAAGTGCACAAATGTGTTAGGCTAATGTTTGCGGTGTGCCTCTCCGGTAATGGCCCATTGACACGCATTATTGCACACGTCTAAAATTATTTACATCAGTTATTCATTATAGACTAATGCTACTATAGTTATATTTATGTAATAATATTCTTCAACTTTTTTAAAAGGAATGTAGCTTCATCACTACCTCCGCCTGCAACTCGGAGTGCGCTTAGCAACACAGTCAGAAATCAGAAAGAGTAAGTACATATTTACCAACTGCCTTTACTTTTGTTTATTTTCCTCACATTTGATTTGCTTAGAGCCCGCATCAACGGGGCATAAGCATTTACTGTGAGATACCTGCCTTTACTTTTGTTTTTACAAAATTACAATAAAACAGATTGAAAAACAAAACATTTGAATCTCCTCATTCTTTGTTAAGGCTGCCTCACTTGATGGCCCATTAGCACTTGGGGGAGCGTCTATGTCACACCCCTGGTCTGAATCTCATTAATATTGATGACCCATTACCACTCCCACGCATAAACCTCTTCTGACAAAAAAACTGTTTTACAATGTTTAAATCAATGTAGTGTTTTATGTGAAAAATTAGGCAGGATGATTTTCACATAATTTTGAAGCTAGAACTCAAAGGGACAACATCAATTAGTCAAAAGTCTTGTGGACACATATTTAATATGTGTTTTGTGTTCTTAAATCAGCAACTTTCATTTGAATTTTTTCCAATAACCACGCATAAACATTATTCTCTTAAAAATACAAACATCTACATACACGTTGCTCGCATATTATGGTAGCCCTGTTTGTGCTATATAGAGTGAATTTACATCTTTTCCATTAACATGTTTATAAATAACTGAAAAAAGCACAAATGTCAGAGCATGTCAGAACATCTCAAGGACCCCAAAAACAGCTTGGTTCCCAGAGGGTTAAAGAACCATTCTTTCCAAGACCCAAATATAGAGTCAAACCAGTATCCAACGTGTCTGTCTCTCCCCACATTCTCAGCAACTTCTTGTCTCAGATCCTTCAGCTTCTTCATGGCCCTAGTAAAAACTCCATCAGAGGCTGTGTTATTCGGAATAAAGGTACAACAGTCAATTCCAAACATCACACATACCCCTCCTTTTTCTGCCAGTAGCCAATTCAGAGCTTGTCTATTTTGCCATGTCATTTTGTCATTTTAGGTGTATTTTAGCTGATGGCCTAAGGCATCCATTGCTTGATCTTAATCTTAATGGTTCTGTTGATTGTCAGAGCTAATCTGAGATGGTATGCCAGATCTTGGGATGACTTCTTTGGTTAAAATTTTTATCAGTTTCTGCTCCTTGGTCTGCTGAGGGTTCTGCTTCGACACATATGCTAAATCTGTCTACGAAAACTGTCTCTGTATCTTTTCCTTTTACTGATTTTATCATGTCCACATAATCCATCACTAGATGTTTAAAGGGTCCTTCTTGAACTGGGATAGACATTATTTTGTGAATCTTTGTCTTTTTTATTTTTCTAATTTAATTTTTCTAATAATTTAATTTTTCTAATAATCTAATCTCCCCCCTTGCGCAATGGTCAACACCATGCGCATCTGGAATTAAAATGTTAAGCAATGGGGTGGGGTCTATCATATGGCCTTCATGTGATATCCATATATATTGTTAGTGTCTCTCTTGTCGCCCCCCTTTGCTACTATATATGTATTTCAGATCGACAGGCTCTGGATTGCATTTGAGCAATGCTGTCTACAGTAGGTAGGGGCTGAATCAAAACAGATGGTGCCATAACTGCTAATTGACATCCTGAGGCTTGTTTCGCCTGTATATCAGCCGCATTTTTACCTTTGATCCCAAAGTTATTGCCTTTTTTATGGGCTTCACACTTGATAATGGCCAATTTGTTTGGAAACATCATAGCTGTGATTAGTTTAGTAACTTGGTCCCCATGTTGGATTGGGGTTCCATCACTCTTTTTGAATCCTCTTTGTTTCCATACTGCACTAAAGAGATGACATACGCCATTAGCATATGCAGATTTGGTATAGATGTTGGCTACTTTGTTTTTAGCCAACATGCAAGCTTCAGTAAGTGCTTTTAGTTCGGCCAATTGTGCTGAGCAAGGTTGTTCACAATGCTGCATCACAACAGAATTGAAATCATCTCCATCTCTCTATACAACAGCAAAACCAGCATGATTGCCTAAATGGTCTCTAAAACACGAGCCATCCACAAAGTAGTCTACGTCTGCATCAACAATTGGTGTTGATTCCAAATCTGGTCTCAGACGAGTAAAGGCCAGAGAGGCAAAAATACATTCATGAGGTGTTCCCTCCCCCTCTAGCTGGACAAAATTAGCTGAGTTTGCTGCAGTAAATCTCCTTATTGTAATATCAGGATATGTTAGTAACATGGAGTATGTCAAACATCTAGCCTGGGTTAAAACAAAATGTCATTGTTCAAAATATTAGTCTAAGTCTTGTTGATAGCATGGTGGGTAGCCTTGAGCAACATTATTCAATTTGGTGCTATAATATGCAATATAAAAATATAAAATATATTTTATCCAGTCTTAAATCTTCCAAATCAAGCTTCAGGACTTGGTCCAAGACCAAGTGGTGAGTGTTTAAATCCTTAGGGCATCCTAGTTTATGTATATTGCTTACAGAACAGAGATCAATTACAGTGTAATAATGAGCAGCAGGTGGAACACTTTTTCAATAGCTCATGTGGATTTGGGACTTCTGCCGGCCAATCTTCTACTATCTCATTGATTGCCCTTAAATCATGCACTAATCTCCATTTTGACTTACTGGTCTTTTCAACTGGGAGAATAGGTGTTACAATAACTAACAGTTTCAACTAACACTCCAGCTTTTACCAATCCCTCAATTGTTGTTCTGATTCCTTCTACTGGTTCTAACTTCAATGGGTATTGTTGTTTTCTTGGCAACTTCATTCCTGATTTTACTCTAATTCTAACAGGATTGGCTGACTTCACCAGGCCCACATCTGTATCATGCTTAGACCACAACTCTACCGGTATCTTTTGTTCCATCTCCAATTTCAGCTCCTCCATTTTTGACTTCAATTCATTTTTCTTTTCTGTCTCTACTATTAATTTAGGGATCCTTAACATGTTAGTCGAGCATAAAATTTTAAGATGTGTCATATCTGGTGTTTGAAAAAATGAATGGGTTTTCAGTGGCTTCCCACTGTTTTTCTGTAGCTTTCAACATCATTGGGCCTATATCTTTCGTTTGACACCCTTCATTCAGGTAAAGAGTTACATGTGGGATTGAATCGTCTACTCTAAACCATGTTTTAGTAAAGTCACATTCTTCAATTTGCAATGCTGCCCCTTCTGGTCCTATGATTATATCATTTGAATTCAAATATACTTTCTGTCCCCTGGTTTTTTTCTAACCAGTCCTTTTCTAATCTCGGTTTTCTAAGGGGGGGTCATATATCATTGTACAATGAAACTCAGATTATGGCACACTTTTTTTTAACTGTTCTGCTGGTTCTGATTAGTCTGTTGCCATGGTTGGTACATTTGGTCACGCAGCGGTTCATTTTGGGGCCATGGGTTAATAGGACAGTTCCTCTTGGTATGTCCAGGCTGGTTGCATCCCCAACACATGCCTTGAATGTCTTGTGTTCTTTGTTGATTGTTGTATTCTCTTCCTCTTCCTCGTCCTCATCCTCTTCCTGGCATTGCTCCATTTCTGTTGTTTTGCTGTTCAGGTAGGTATATCACAATTGGTGCACTTGGCTATTGGTGATTTCCTGTGGTGTTGGATGTGCTCTGACCCATAGGGGCTGGTGCCTGCGGCATGGCTTGTGCAGCTGGGTTCAGTATGTTCACCGCTGCCATCACTGCAGACTGATCTTCAACATCTTTTATGTTAGCTTGGACTTTCTTCTTTTTGTTGATAAGGTCATCCAGCTGTAATTGGGTCAGCCCTCTTTGAAGCTCTCTTTCTTGATTCTTCAGCTTCTGTTCACTCTTCCTGTATTGTTCTACTGCATGAGTCACATGGTTACAGAACTTTCTTGTCGTCTTTGAATTCAGTCCCACTACATCTTCCAGCTTGGCTTTTACAGCGGGTGGCATGGCTTCCATTATGGCAGCCCTGAACAGCACTGTTATCACTTGATCTCGTTCAGGGTCTTTTTCCAGCTCTTGCTTCCATCTTCATGATTGTCTCTGGATGTAGGTAGTTGGGTTTTCTTCTTCGCCCATTGGTTCCCCTTCTAATAACTTTGGATCCATCTGGGTGGGATAATGTCCTCTGAGGGTTTGCCACATCACTGTTCTGTAATGGTCAAGTGGTATGGCATCCATCCTCGTCGAGTCAACTGCTTGGTCAAGTCCTGAGTCATCCAGGATTTCATTCATTCTTGCACCTCCCACACACTTTGCCAACAAGGCTTTGATGTCTCCGATGGCTAGTATCTTGCCCATTGTCTCTTCTTCCAGTAGTCGAATCCATTTGCACGCCCCTTCGTGTATGTCAGGTAGGCGTGCTATCAGTCCGTCCAGATCTTGTCCCGCCCACGGCACATACTGTCCTTGATGTCCTTTAATCAGGATAGGGCACTGTTTTTGTTCCTCTCTCAGTTGGTCTCTTCCGTCCTCATGCAGATATGCTCTACTCATTGACCTTCTTCTCAAATTGTCCCCTCTTATCCAGTGTGGTTTGCTTTGGGGGAGCTCTTCCAAGAGCAGGGCCCTGACACGTTCTTGTATTCTTTGTTAACCCTCTGGGGACCAAGCTGTTTCCTTGAGATGTTCTGAGATGCTCTGACATTTGTGCTTTTTTCAGTTATTTATAAACATGTTAATGGCAAAGGTGTAAATTCACTCTATATAGCACAAACAGGGCTACCATAATATGCGAGCAACGTGTATGTAGATGTTTGTATTTTTAAGAGAATAATGTTTATGCGTGGTTATTGGAAAAAATTTAAATGAAAGTTGCTGAATTAAGACCACAAAACACATATTAAATATGTGTCCACAAGACTTTTGACTAATGGATGTTGTCCCTTTGAGTTCTAGCTTCAAAATTATGTGAAAATAGTCTTGCTTTATCGTTCACACAAAAAAAAAACATTGATTTAAATGGTGTAAAACAGGTTTTGCTTGGTAAGCCAATATGCGAGGGGGAGGAGTAGTTTACACCTTAGATTACAATGTCCCACCCACTCTGCATAATGACTCTGCATAGCCTAATTAGCCATTCATTCAGGTGTGACACTGACTGAGCCACAATGCAAGGACAAAATATGTATTTAGAAGAAGACTTATATTGACCATTTAAGATTTCGCTTACATCTCTCTTGTAAATATGTTTTGCTATTTTATTAAAAATGTTACAATTACAACAATAATTACAATTTCAACAATATTTCAAGTGTACTTTCTTTGTAAAAAAGAAAAAGAAAAAAGATTATAGGCCTACATTTTATCATATGTATATCATAGTTTGAATATAGCAAATATATATATATATATATATATATATATATATATATATATATATATATATATATATAATATAAATAATAGTTATATATATATAGTTATATAAATATATAATGTAAGATATGAGCAGAAATTGCTAAACAAAAGCTTATTTGATGTGGCAGTATATTCTACAGTAGCCTAAAAACTGTACCCAAATCTAGTCAACAAGTGACTGACTGTAACGTTGTTTTTATGAAATATTAGGGCATATAAATGCTAATTTGCAGTTTAATACGTTGCTTATACAAATACATTTTATTTCAACATATTCCAGTCGATTTTTACTCATCTCAGTAGGCTATAGCAAAGCAGTTTATTCTTTCACACACAGACGCGCGATTCATATTTAGGCTAAACAGTCTTTACAAATATGTACCCTTCATTCATCTCACAGAAAGGCGAGTCATATTATAGAAATGCGATTCATCTTTTTGCGGTTTGCATAGGCCTACACTAACGTTATTCCACACTTGAGAAAAGAAAACAGCCTACCTCACTCCTCAGCGGGATCTGCTCCTCATATCAGGAGATATTGCTCCTCATATCAGCACTGTTATGAGGAAACTTTTCTCCATAAGGTAGGCTATATTATGCCTCACTCGATTGCGACGCGCTTTGTTTACAGCTGATGTGGGCGTTTCACAGACTGAAATGGTTCTCAGAATTTGCGTTTGAATAGCACGCGCTCTCCGGGGAGTGGTCAAATTACTTTTGAATGACTCGTAATGAGCTCGACTGGAGTCGCTCTCTTTTTATACAGTTTACAGAAGCTGAGAATATTTGTTTTTTATATAAATTACTTCATTTAAAAGATGCGATCTCAAGCTTTATGCCCGTGGGTCTGTTTGCCTGTTTGACTGAATTTTCGCGGAGTTATAGATCATTTTCGAACGCGTTTTAAATGGGAGTTTACTGACAGAGTGAAGGCAGAAATCGCATCATCTTAATTTTTCTTTATTTGTCAAAAAGCAAAACATTTTATTTTTATTGTGAGTATACAGAAAAAAAAATAGAAACTGAACAGGATCGATTGATGTTTTACACGAAAATGAAAGATCAAAATTAACAGAGCATTTTGTGTTTATTTTCATTGCTAAAAAAAAAAAACGAGCAAAACGCGCGGGCGCGTTTTTGGTCCCCAGAGGGTTAAGGATGGCTGAGTGGGGTCTGTTTCTTGTGTAGTTCTGAAGTCTCTGATGTTCTCTTCGCATGTTTTCCTCCAAGGCTTTTCGCATGGATTCAGTCTCTCTCTGGATTTGTTCTTTGGTGATGAGTATGTCTCTTTCTATTTCATCCTGTTCAGGCTCGGATTGCTGAGTGTCAGCTTCCATCTCCTTTTGCAGTCTCTCTTCAAGTTCTTGCAGGGCTTTGCTTGCATGATGATAAGGATTGGATAGGGTGGGGTCTGGGGTTACCCTGGTCAGATGTTTCATGCTTAGGTTGCTGTCTTGACTTCCCCCATAGTTCAGTGTGTCTTGCTTTGAAACTTCAAAGAAGTCTGTAGTTTTTCTTTCTCTGCGGCCAGGGCTCACTTTTCTGTCGTCATCCTCTCCTCCCTCCCTACTTGCTTCATCACTTGGCTCGTCTTCAAAATCCACTTTACCTTGAACTGTTAAAGTTGCATTCACTAGTGGCAGTTGTTTACCGGTTGAATCATAGGGGGGTGCATAAGGGGGTGGGGTTGCCATTACATCACTTTTATTTTCTATCTTCTCCCTAATTCCCTTAATCAATTTTACCCCCATATCTCTAAAAAGATTCAACACTTCCTGCTCTTTTTCTCTCTTCTCTACTCTTTTTTGCTTTTATCTTGGGCTTTGTGATTCTTTATTAGTGCTCCCATTTCCCTGCACATTGCCAAATCAAATGTTCCCTCTGCTGCCCACTTAGGGTGTATTCACACCTGCCTTGTTTGGTTCGATTGAATCGAACTCTAGTTCGTTTCCCTCCTTGGTGCGGACCTTTTGGGCAGGTGTGAATACAGCAATCGAACTCGGGTGCGGAACAAACAATCGAACCGAGACCCAGCTGAAGAGGTGGTCTCGGTACGGTTCCAAATGAACTCTGGTACGGTTCGTTTATGGTGTGAACATGAACCGACCCAATTGCAAGAAAGCACTGCGCTTTTGAGTTAACAGGCTTCCGTAGTCGGAGTTGCGTTATTGGAAAGTGATCTGCTGTTGATTTACTACATTTGATAAAATGAGTCGTGGTTTGACCTGGAGTTTTGAAGAGACGAGCTGCCTTATTAACATTTGGGCAGATGCCCATGTAACACAGCTGCTGGAGAGGACACATAAAAATACTGATGTGTTTAACATGTTTACTGAACGAATGAAGGAGAGGGGCTATGAGCGGTCTCCAGCACAGTGCCGCATTAAGGTAAAAAAACTATGTCAACAGTATATGAAAGTGCGCGACGCACTAAACAAGAGTGGCAATTCTGGAGAAGAAAAAGAGAAATGTCAATGGTATGACGAACTGGACAAAATCTTAGGAACGCGACCAACAGTTTGTCCTGTTGACATTGTCGAGTCATATAGCACACCAGAGATGACTTCATCAAGCCAAATGACTCAACCATCTTCTAGCTACTCTGGAGAACTCGAACATGATGAAAGTGGTGAGTGAATGGCTACACATACATGCAATCAACGGCACGATTTATGATTTTGGTCGAAAAGTGACATTATTCATTACATTCATATGATTTGCCATTTCCCTGCCTAGGGATGGGTAAAATGCAGAGGATGAATGGCGTTAACAGTGTGAATTATTAGTAATATTATCTGTTAACTGTCACTGTTCCATAGGTGGGCAAACTGTCATAAATAAATAAATAAATAAATAAATAAATAAATAAATAAAATCTTTACATATTATAATATGTACATTTTATAGCCTATCTTAAGTAATCGTTACAAACAATATATTAGTGGTATGGTCTAAGATCATTGAATACAATTAATTTACTTACCAGTGTGCCTGTATCTTCCTCTATTGCTGTTCTATTACAAGATAGAAAGTCTAAGGCCTTCAATAGCCGTACAGCAAACCTAACTAATCTGGTGCCTCTTACACATCAAACTAATATTGCTGTGGGGAAAAGTAAGACTGTGAAGTTAGGACTCTTAAACATCCGCTCACTTAAAAATAAATCACTTCTAGTCAACGACTTAATAACCACAAACAATCTGGATTTTATGCTTCTAAATGAAACCTGGCTAGAAGACAGCTGCAGTGCAACAATCCTCAATGAAGCAGCCCCTCCTAACTTTACTTTTATGAGTGTCTGCAGAGCTGTTAAGAGAGGTGGGGGTCTAGCTGCTCTTTTTAAAGATATCTATCAATGTAAGCAAAAATCATTTGGGAATTACCCTTCTTTCGAATATCTGGGTATTGTGTTAAAAGGTGCTCCACGCATTTTACTTATCATTATTTACAGGCCACCAAAATACTCTCCAGCCTTTGCTGAGGACTTTACAGAACTAGTATCGACAATTACATCAGAGTTTGACTGTTTTGCCTTTGCTGGAGATTTAAACATCCACATAGATAGTGCAGAAACCAAAATGGCAAAAGAAATCAATACTGTTTTAAAAACTTTTGATCTGACTCAGCATGTTCATGGACCCACACACAATCGTGGACACACTCTAGATTTACTTATCAGTAAGAGTCTAAACATTTCATTGATTGTTATTAAGGATGTAGCACTGTCTGATCATTTCTGTATTTTCTTTGATATATTGATCTCTCCTGCCACTGAAGCTAGATCTGTGTCTGTTAAGAAGAGATGCTTAAATGAGAACACTAGTGTCCTATTTATGAAGGCTATATCCTTAACACCAAGCATATCTGCAGACTCTGTTGATTTTCTCCTTGATTCTTTTAACTCAAAAGTTAAAAGTGTAATTGATGATATTGCTCCTGTGAAAGCCAGGAAGAAGAGTGGCAGACAAAAGGCACCTTGGAGAAACTCAACAGCAGTGCAAAATATGAAAAGACAATGCAGAAAATCAGAGCGCATGTGGCGGAAGACAAAACTTGTAGTCCATTATAACATCTACAAAGACAGCCTTCATGCTTTCAATATGGAACTAGGCAAAGCTAGACAGACTTTCTTCTCAAATATTATAAACAGCAATTTAAACAACACACGCACTCTTTTTGCTACTGTAGAGAGACTGACAAACCCTCCAAGCCAGATTCCCAGTGAAATGCTCTCAGACAGCAAGTGCAGTGAGTTTGCCTCTTTCTTCTCTGAGAAAATCAATAATATCAGAAAGGTGATCAGCACATCCTTGAGTTGCACTGAGGTCAGACAGATCAAACCACCTGAGAAAGTAGTTACTATGTCTGACTTCAAAGAAATTGATGGCAAAATTTTGGAAGAAACCGTACAGCACCTTAAAACATCAACATGTGCTCTTGACACACTTCCCACATCATTTTTCAAAAGTGTGTTTAACAGTTTAGAAGCAGATCTTCTAGACGTGGTAAATACCTCACTTCTCTCTGGGAGTTTTCCAAACTCCCTGAAAACTGCAGTTGTCAAGCCCCTCCTGAAAAAGAACAGTGTGGATAAGACCATATTAAGCAACTATAGACCGATCTCAAATCTTCCTTTCATAGGCAAGATCATTGAAAAAGTTGTCTTCAATCAGCTGAACAAATTCTTATGCTCGAATGGATACTTTGACAATTTTCAATCTGGTTTCCGACCACATCACAGCACAGAGACAGCGCTCATTAAGATAATAAATGATATTCGCTTAAATACTGATTCAGGCAAATTATCAGTGCTGGTGCTACTCGACCTCAGTGCTGCATTCGACACTGTCGATCATAACATACTTCTTGACAGGCTGGAAAACTGGGTGGGGCTTTCTGGGATAGTCCTAAAATGGTTCAGGTCATACTTAGATGGGAGAGGTTATTATGTGAGTATAGGAGACCATAAGTCTGAGTGGACATCCATGACATGCGGAGTCCCTCAAGGCTCAATTCTTGCGCCACTCCTGTTCAACCTGTACATGCTTCCAATGAGCCAAATAATGAGAAAGAACCAAATTGCTTACCACAGCTATGCAGACGACACACAGATCTACTTAGCCCTATCGCCTAATGATTACAACCCCATTGACTCCCTGTGCCAATGCATTGATGAAGTCAACAGTTGGATGTGTCAGAACTTTCTTCAATTAAACAAAGACAAAACTGAAGTCATTGCGTTTGGAAACAAAGATGAAGTTCTCAAGGTGAACGCATACCTTCACTCTAGGGGTCAAACAACTAAACATCAAGTCAGGAATCTTGGTGTGACACTAGAGTCAGACCTTAGTTTCAGTAGTCATGTCAAAGCAATAACTAAATCAGCATACTATCATCTGAAAAATATTGCAAGAATTAGATGCTTTGTTTCCAGACAAGACTTAGAGAAACTTGTGCATGCTTTCATCACCAGCAGGGTGGATTACTGTAATGGACTCCTCACTGGCCTTCCCAAAAAGACCATAAGACAGTGTCAGCTCATACAGAACGCTGCCGCCAGGATTCTGAGCAGAACCAGAAAATATGAACATATCACACCAGTCCTCAGGTCTTTACACTGGCTCCCAGTTAGATTTAGGATTGATTTTAAAGTATTATTACTGGTATATAAATCATTCAATGGCCTAGGACCTCAATACATTGCAGATATGCTCACTGAATATAAACCCAACAGATCACTCAGATCACTAGGATCATATCAGCTAGAAATACCAAGGGTTCACTCAAAGCATGGCGAGTCCGCTTTTAGCTATTATGCCAGCCGCAGCTGGAACCAGCTTCCAGAGGAGATCAGATGTGCTCCTACAATAGTCACATTCAAATCCAGACTCAAAACACTTCTGTTTAGCTATGCATTTAATGAATGAGCACTGTGCCAATGTTCGTCCGACTGTTTGAACTGTACTGTATTTTATTTTTATCTGTATAAACTGTTTTAATTATTCTTATTCTTTTTATTATTTTAATTTCTTCTATGTAAAGCACTTTGAATTGCCACTGTGTATGAAATGTGCTATATAAATAAACTTGCCTTGCCTTGCCTTGCCTTACAATACATTTTAATTCAAAACTTAAAAAAAAATCATGTATTCTATGATCTATTAATTTAATCATGTAGAAAGGAACCATCATTTGTGAGAATAATGCACATCATAAAAAATATATTACCTGCTACCACCGTTTTGCTTTTGAACGATGAAGTGACAATTATTTTGTTAAAAATGTCACTGCCCAAAATCATCATTGCTGTCCCCTAGTCATCATTTTTGGTGCATCAGCTAAAATTGTCACAACACTTTGATGATGAGCATGAGTTTGCAAAGGACAGTAATCATTTTCAATAATCTGTCCTTTATCCTTTTTATATTTCCCACTGCAGGTCAGGGTGAGGTTATTTAAGGATTTTGTCAAATGCCCTATTTTTCATATGAATATTAAATCTGTCAAAATTGATTAACTTAACTGTATTACATACCTAGCAGCAGCACAATTCTACATGCTGTAGGCCTGCAGTAGAATTGGCTGAACTGGGTGAACAAATGCTGACCTCTGTCTCTGACTCTAGACTAGGCTATATAGACTAATGGAATATGTTAATATGCGTATTCCATTCATGATGTTGCCATCAGAAGCTTCATGATCACGGCTGAAATTCTTGTTGACATTCAGTAGCATGTTGTTGCCTTTTTGAGTTTAATGCAGTATTTTTTTACTGACAGGAGAAAAGGGAATAACACCCAATGATCTAGAATCTAATGGCCCCACATATTCTCCTTTTGCCACATCCACTGACATAGAGGACAGCGATGCCACACCCAGTTGTAATGATCAGCGTGGAGAAAGCAGTGGAAGGCTGGCCATTCCTGGGGCTCAAGCTAGGAAGCACCTGGGAAGGAAGCGTAAGGCCAAAGATTGTCTGGATGATAGTGGGCTGCAGGCTTATATGGCTCAGCAAAGCAAGCAGCTACATGAAATGTATGAAGCTGAGCAAAAACGGCAAGCACAGGAGAACGCAGTCCTTGAGAATTTGCTGAGGGCACATCAGGAGGCAGAGGAAAGGAGATTTCAAGCTATGCAAGCTCAGCAAGAGGCAAATCGTCAAATGTTTACACAGCTAGTGGCCACTATCACCAATGCATTGTCTTCTGGTCAGTCACAGCACCCACCCTCGCAGCACCCAACCCACTTTATTTCACCCCCAAACCACTTTATTCCACCCCCAACCCACTTTATTCCACCCACAACCCAGTTGATTCCACCAGCTCCAATGAATTCAACCTCTACCAGTGCATGGTCCATTCCTCAGCCACCCAGGGCCCAACCACAGCAGCCCATGGCCCTGCAGCTCATGCAACCATCTATGGTCAGACCAGGTGAAGAGGCTCAAAATGTTTCATCTGTTGAATCACATGGCAACCTGCCTATATCCGCTGTACTACATCAAGTGAATGACAGTGAGCATTTCTACAACTTGTAGATGGTGAAGATGCACAGCAATCTACCTCATAGTGTTTTCAGTTTGTATTATAATTGTTCATTAGGCTCATTGTTGTAATGGAGTCTGCATGTGTTACTCTGAGTGTAGTTGTTGTTATAAATAAGTTTACATTTATGAAAAGATGAGCAAAGAAGAGACGTTTTAGCATTTAAATTTGCATCAACAAAGAATTTTATTTTTCAAAAAAAATCTATTCTCAGTAAGGAAAACTTTGGATGTAAAAAAAATAAAGCTATGTTTATTTAAAATGCTATAAAGAACCTTTCTTGAGAATGAAAAGTGGTGTAAAATATAACAAAACATGTATAACACTTAGCCATCTCAGCAATAAAGTTTTTTTTTTTTTGTTACAAAACTCAGTTGTAGTCCTTCAAGTCAACCACCACATAAAACATTGTCAGTGGTCAACCTTGGCTGCTGGTTAAGTATCTTTTGCTTTGATGAACAACAATTGAACTATTTAAATCAGAATCAAAACAATTACAAGCAAAAGATTTCTTCAGTTTGACTGACAATTATATAAGTACCTTAACATTACCCTTAGAGCCTTGAAAAATAGGCACACAGTGCATTTCTTATATCTTGACCACTCTGATCTCCAGTCTCCTCACGATTCTGTCTGTCATCCAATTCATTCTCTTCACCTTCATCCTCTTCATAGTCTTCGTCATTGAATATTTCATTGTTAACTTCACAAAAGTTGTGTAATACACAACAAGCTGAAATGATTTGGCTGACCAGAGAAATGTGTGCTTCATGTTGCTTAAGGAGGCATCTCCATCGACCTTTGAGGCGCCCAAAGGCTTTCTCAACAGTCATCCTTGCCTGACTTAGGCGGTGGTTGAAGTTGATCTGTTCAGCAGTCACTCCTCTGCCTTCTCGGAATGGCTTCATAAGCCAGGGGAGTAATGGATAGGCAGCATCTCCTAAGATCATTAGAGGCACATTTACTCCCTCAAAGGTTTCAGTCGATTGTGGCAACAGTCTGCCGCTCTGGCCCCGATCAAAAAGAGACGAAAGGGCAAAAACACGAGCATCATGGACTCTTCCTGGCTGTCCAATATTTATGTCCCAAAATTTCATTATGTGGTCTACCACAGCCTGAAGGATGACTGAATATTGCCCCTTCCGATTAACCCTCTGGGGTCTGAGGTGTTTTTGGGGTCCTTGAGATGTTCTGACATGCCCTGACATTTGTGCTTTTTTCAGTTGCTTATAAACATATTAATGGCAAAAAAAAATTACACACTATTTAGCACAAACAGGGCTACCATAATATGTGAGCAACAAAAATGTACATGTCTGCATTTTCGAGAGAATAATGTTTATGCGTGGTTATTGAAAAAACTAAAAACTAAAGTTTCTGAAATAAGGCCATAAAACACATACTAAATATGTGCCAATAAGACTTTTGTCTAATGGATGTCATTGCCTAGTGTTTTTTCTTCAAAATGATGTGAAAATCACCCTGCCTAATCATTCACATAACACAATACATTGATTTGAATTTTGCAAAGCACTTTCTGTTTGGAAAGGCAATATGCGGAGTGGGCGTCACAGATCATGCATATTTAGTGGTTCACACCTGAGGAGACAATGGGGCCTGCATACTTAATTAGCCATTCATTCAGGTGAGTCACTGAGCCACAAGAATGCAAGAGCAACAGTTGGAAGCATCTCAATTCTTTTTTATTTTTCCACATATTGTGCTTGCAATTTGGCCTATAATATCCAAGGAAAACATGTCTAGTAATTGTGCAGTTAATTCTCATACTGTATTTTCAGTTTTGGAATATTTATCCTCTCCCCAAATTTGTCACTAATAAAACACAATAAAAATTATTTAAAGAAAAGGCTTATATTTACCTTTTAAAAGTTTGTTTACATCTACCTTGTAAATATATTTTTTTATTAAAAAGGTTACAATTACAACAACAATTCAAGTGTAATCTTTCTTTGTAAAAACTAAAGTATACATTTTATCATACATATTTCAAAGTTAAGGATTTGATTGATTATTTGATTATTTTTGACAAAACATGCTATATTTAACATGAGCAAATATTGGCAAACAAAAGCTTATTTGAGTTGGCAGATATTTTATGTCTTATATGTCTGTAACATAGGTCTTTCATTTTTATTATAAGAAATATAAATGTTAATTTGCAGTTTAATACGTTGCTTATACAAATACATTTTGTTTCAACATATTTCAGTCGATTTTTACTCAGTATAGCAATACAGTTTGCTAAAACCGAAACATTCATTCACAAACAGAAACGCCTGACTGTAACGTTGTTTTTATGAAATAGGCAGAGATGGGGGACTCGAGTCATATGACTTGACTCGAGTCAGACTTAAGTCGCAAATTTTAGGACTTGAGACTTGCTTGACAAATATTAATAAAAGACTTGACTTGACTTTGACTTGATATTCATGACTTGAGACTTGACTCGGACTTGAGGTAAATGACTCGAAATAACTTGTCTTTTTTAAAATACATATCTGTATTTGAACGCACCGCAACAATCACGTGACGCAGCGGTGAGCGAGCGAGCAGTGAGAGCGGGCGAGTGAGCGAGCGAGAGCAGTGAGAGCGGGCGAGTGAGCGAGCGAGAGCAGTGAGAGCGGGCGAGTGAGCGAGCGAGCAGTGAGAGCGGGCGGTGCAGTGAGCGAGCAGTGCAGTGAGTGCGGGCGAGAGCAGTGAGCGAGCAGTGCAGTGAGTGCGGGCGAGAGCAGTGGGCGAGCAGTGCAGTGAGTGCGGGCGAGAAGTGCAGTGAGTGCGGGCGAGAGCAGTGCAGTGAGTGCGGGCGAGAAGTGCAGTGAGTGCGGGAGAGAGCAGTGCAGTGAGTGCGGGCGAGAGCAGTGCAGTGAGTGCGGGCGAGAAGTGCAGTGAGTGCGGGCGAGAGCAGTGCAGTGAGTGCGGGCGAGAGCAGTGGGCGAGCAGTGCAGTGAGTGCGGGCGAGAAGTGCAGTGAGTGCGGGCGAGAGCAGTGCAGTGAGTGCGGGCGAGAAGTGCAGTGAGTGCGGGCGAGAGCAGTGCAGTGAGTGCGGGCGAGAGCAGTGCAGTGAGTGCTAGCGGGCAAGAGCAGTGCGTGAGCGAGCGAACATGGAAGGCGCCACGCCAAAAATAATTAGGTTCGGCTATAAGAACTACGTGCAAGAAGATGGTGACAAGAAGAGACGAACAGCAGTATGCAAGACCTGCAACACGAAAATCTGTGACACAGCAACCACCACGTCGAATTTCATTCGACACTTCAAATCCCACAAACAAATGTAAGTGACGAAGTCTGTCATAGTTTTCAGCTGTTGCTAATGCCTTGGCTAGTAAAAGGTTACTTTACTAGTTGTGTGATAGACTTGACGTTTTGTACAAGGCAGTCGAATTGGGGGGAAAAATACAAAAATCCTTTATTTCATCATGATGGCTTTAATATTTTAACAACAGGTTACACATAACGTACTCGTTGCGACTACTAACGTTACTGTGCAGCTTTTCACGCTGGGTTAGGCCCATGGTTAGGCCAAGCAGCTAGCCTGGGGTTTCCCCCATGTGCGCAGCGCGATTTTATTCACGCTGCACGTCTCAATGAGAAAGAGGTCTGACGTTAAGCCAGGCTACCAAGCAGCTAGGAAAGAGAAAATTAAAATAATACGAGAAGTATCTCACCCAATATTATATGCATTTTTGATGTGTGGATCTTGATTTGTATATGTTCATTCGTGATTTTGTAGATTGTTAATTCTGATTTGTATTTATTTTTCGATTTATTTCTATATTGGGTGAGATACGTTTTCTTTGTATTATTTGAATTTTCTCTCCTGCTTGTCCTGTACAGTGACCAGGTGATTGTTATACGAGTATTTAATTGACCCTTCGCAGGGAGCTTGATTGACAGGTGATCTGACCAATCATACTTCGCCATCCGCCATTTTGTCCGACAAAACAGTCAGGAGAGTTAGTAGATTAACATGGGCGGGTCTTGTTGTAACTTGGTCACACACCCTGACGAAGGCTCATTAGCCACCCGCAACGCATAATGTTAGGTGTGCAAGTACTTGTCACCTGATTTAAAAATATTAAAGCCATGCTTACTATATATTTTTAATAATATTAGAGTGCCTTGGATTAATGATTCTTTTATGATCTGAATAATCCCTTACATACAAAAGCACAGAGAATAAATATTATATTATCTTACCTGCATGCATCCCTTTGTACTGTCTAGTTATGAAAGCCATTATAGTTTGCTATCCCAGTTGACTTGAATGTTAAAAGAAATGTAACTGTAATTTTCATAAGTTCAGTGGCATCATGAAGACATTTCAAAATGCAGAATGAAACAAGATACAATTTAATAAATAGCATGACCCTTTAATGGCTTTAAAGTAAGCAGACTCCACCTGCCCCCTCTTAAACGTGAAATTGTCTAAAATTGTCACGTTTCCTACAGCAAGCCAACCAATTAACCTAGTATAACTGTTAAATGAAACGCAATGTGTCTATTCAAATTACAGCTTTTTATGTAATGATAAAGTTTAAATTATGCAATGAATAAATTAAATATGCCCAAGTCATTTTTGTTTCTCTTCCCTCTGTTTAGGTATGAAGAATACCTCCACACCAAGGCCACATTTGACTCCGATCAGCCTCCAATTACCCAATTCATTGAATCAAGGACACCAAAGTACAGCTGCAACCATCCCCAGCAGAGAGCCATTACACAGTCAATACTCTCAGACCTGATTATAAACTGCAACATGCCTTTATCTATCATTGAGCATGAAAGTTTTCTTCACTTTTTATCAATAATAGACAACAAATACTCCCGTTAGTCGAAGAACAATTACTTCAAAGCTAGATGATCTAGTGGCAGAAAGACAGTTGAAGTTAAAAAATGATCTAGCAAAGGCAGATAATGTATCAGTGACCGTAGATATATGGTCAGATCGTAGGATGAGAGGCTTTCTAGGAGTCACAGCACACTGGCTCAGTACTGAAAATCTCAGTCTGCAGTTGAAATCACAGTTGCTTGCATGCAACCGCTTCAAAGGTTCTCATACTGGAGAGAGGATTTGCGAAGAGTTTGAGCAAATATGTGAAGAGTATCAAATCAGAAGAAAGGTTGAACACATCATCTGTGATGACGCAGCGAACATGAAAAAAGCATTCAGCACATGTTTTCCAGGACAGGGAGATGGAGAAGATGACCTTGATGATTCTGATATTTGGAACGACCTCATAGTTGAGGAGCAAGAGATGGTTGAAAAATCTTTTAGCACCAAATCCCAGACAAGGCTCCAGTGTTTTGCTCACACTCTTCAGTTGGTCATAGGAGATGGCCTTAAAGAGACAAAATTAATCAATCCGGCCCTTGCCAAAACCTCCAGAATGAGTTCCTTACTCCACACAAGTACCTCTTTCAAGGAGAACTTTGAGAAGGAGTTTGGACAGCGTGGAATCCCTGCCTCTGTTACCACGCGCTGGAATTCCACACTGAGGCAACTGAAAGCAGTGCTCAGCTGTGACCACCTAAGACTATGTACATTTCTTGAAAATATGGGACACAAAGAGACAATATTCACAGCAAGAGAGTGGAATCAGATACACGAACTTGTCCAAGTACTTCAACCCTTTGCAGAAGCCACTGATCTCACACAAGGAGAAAAAAATGTGACCATAAGTGCTGTGGTTCCCTGTGTCCTTTCTCTTAATCACCACCTGGAAAATCAAAAAGAGAAAGTGTGCTACTTGGGGCGTTTGATCTGTAGCCTGCAAACATCCCTCAAAAGAAGATTCAGTGGGATCTTTGTTAACGTGAAAATGGCAGATGGAGAGAGTGATGGGTCATTATTGCCCTTCTCTGATCCTTTATACCTAAAATCTGCTCTGCTGGATCCTTCATTTGGCACCATGTGGTTGACCCATGATGTCTTGGTCCCTGAAAATACCAAGGAGGCTGTGTCTGCCATGATTAAAGGTAATTATGTTATATAATTTTACATCAACATGTCAGGACTAGGCTGTAAAATCATTACATGGGTGCTTATTTTAAATTAGCCATAACCTGTGTTATGTTGGTACTGTTTGTTCACTCAGTATTCAATACATTTATACATTTTGTGATTTCTATTTTTGCTTTTGCTTAATCAGACTTGATTCTCAAGGAGGCATACAAGACTACACCAGTCCCTTCCACCACCCATGAGCAGGAGGATCAAATGGCAGTGGCAGGGCCAGAGCATCAGTCTGGACTGTTCACAGCTTACCGCAAGAAGCAGAAGAGAGATTCAATTTCCAGTCCCCTTATTCAGCTGAACCACTATTTGGATATTTGTGACGGACAGAACTCCTTGGAGTTTTGGGCCATGAACAGACATACCCTCCCCTCTTTGTTCAAGGTAGCGGTAAGAGTTATGGCCATCCCTGCATCAAGTGCACCCGTTGAGCGTGTATTCAGCCATGGTGGGGTGATAATGCGACCACATCGCTCACAATTGAGTGACAAAGTCCTATCAAATCTAATTTTTTGCAAGTGCAATCCATTGTAAATGGTTATTTACTTATTTTTTATTTTTTTTTTTGCAACAGCACTTAAAGGACAACTCCGACACAAAATGAACCTAGGGTGTTATAAGCTAAACAGTTTTTAGAGATAAATCTCTTTACATTCGATGATCATGAAAACAGATCCCAGAGAACGGTCGACTCTGTACCAATGCGTTATTACACCCTAGGTTCATTTTGTGTCAGAGTTGTCCTTTAATAGCATAATAGCATGTGTACAGTGTCTAATAATTGGATAGGTTTTGGGGATGCAAATAAGATTTTTTAAAAGATTGTAAAAAGACACCTGCACACAAAGAAAAAAAAAAACATACAGACTTTCGAACCGAACCATGCATACACAAATAAACAAAACAAAAATTCAAGCTTGCAAGCATAACCATGCACACATGCAAACAAACAATACACTCTTCACACACGCACACACATTCATTCACAAATATTAATGAATCAATCACACTCAATCAAATCACCTCTCTCTCTCACACACACACACACACACACACACACAACCATGGACATGCAAACAATACACTTTTCACTCATACACACACACACACATTCATTCACAAATATTAATAAATCACACACAGATTAATGATTTAATCACACTCAATCAAATCACCTCTCTAACACACACAAAAAACAAAGTCAAACACAACCATGGACATGCAAACAATACACTTTTCACTCATACACATGCACACACATTCACTCACAAATATTAATAAATCACTCACTCACACAGATTAATGAATCAATCACACTCAATCAAATCACCTCTAACACACACACACACACACACACACAGAGAGTCAAACACAACCATAGACATGCAAACTACACTTTTCACTCATACACATGCACACACATTCACTCACAAATATTAATAAATCACTCACTCACACAGATTAATGAATCAATCACACTCAATCAAATCACCTCTAACACACACACACACACAGTCAAACACAACCATAGACATGCAAACAATACACTTTTCACTCATACACATGCACACACATTCACTCACAAATATTAATAAATCACTCACTCACACAGATTAATGAATCAATCACACTCAATCAAATCACCTCTAACACACACACACACAGTCAAACACAACCATAGACATGCAAACAATACACTTTTCACTCATACACATGCACACACATTCACTCACAAATATGAATAAATCACTCACTCACACAGATTAATAATGTACAATAGTCAATCCACCTGATTGACAGGTGTAAGTTTTATCAATTCAATTATTACAGTTTTTTTCTTGTTCTTTTGTTTAAATGGAAATATCTAACTTGTTAAGGAAGTGTTCATGTTCCATAAAGGGGATGCCAGTTTGAAGAATCCCATTTGGTGGCATAGGAACCATTATACTTGTGAATTGTTTAATACCTTTTAATGGTCTTCTGAAATGTTTGAGGCATATTTATTTTTCATGCTTTAATGTTGGCCTAATTTAAATCATCACATTAAAATCATCAAATTGCACTGACATCCAACAAAAGTCAAGACTGCTTGGAGTACAATGGCCACTACTGCAAAAATAGCAGCTGAAATGGCGGAAATTAAAAATTCCCTGAATTTTATGTCAAGGGAAATAAGTGAAGTGGTGGAACAACAAAGAAAACTGACAGGCCTCATGGAGGAGATCAGGCAACTAAAAACTATTATCCAACAGAAGGAAGAACGTATTGAGCTCCTGGAACAAAGGGTGGATGACTTGGAACAGTATTCCAGAGCTGATGACCTTGTAATCACCGGCCTAGAGACTAGGCATCAAAGTTATGCCCGGGCTACAGGCCCATCTGGTGACCAACAAGGTGAGGATGCACCATCTGAGGAGCTTGAAACCCTGGAGCAACAAGTGGTGCGCTTCATGAAGAGTAAAACCATTCCTCTGGACAGTCAGCAAATTTCAGCATGTCACATTCTTCCAAGTAAGGACAAAAAAACTAAACCTAAAATCATTGTCAAGTTTGCAAGTAGGAAGTACAAGGTGGAAATCCTGAAGGAAGCTAGGAAACTTAAAGGCACCGGAGTGTATTTAAATGAGCACTTGACAAAGAAAAATGCAGAAATTGCTTGGACCAGCCGTACCCTGAAAAAGGAAAACAAAATTCAATCAACTTGGACCAGGAATGGAAAAGTTTTCATCCGGACGAATGGACCTCCTGAACAAGCCAAGGTGATTATGGTGAGAAAAATGAAGGACCTGGATCTGTACAAATGACAATAGTGAGTGCATCATTCTTTTTTTCTGCTGCATTATTGGATCTCTTATAAGGAACTCATGACTCTTTCATTTAAGACTGAAGCCTTTGCAAGTGTTGATTATATAGAACATGATACATATGATTTTGAAAATAATGTGGATCCAGAGACTAATTTATTTAATCATATTAGGGACTCCTGTCAGTATTACACTGAGGAACAACTTGATGAGGTACAAATTGAACAGGCATTTTCTTTTATTCATTTCAATTGTAGAAGTTTATCAAAACATTTTTCTGAAATCAAACATTTTTTGGAGACCCTTAAAGGAAGATTTAAGTTAATTGCTTTATCTGAAACATGGATAAAGAAAGGCAAGGAGGTTGATCTGAAATTAAAGGGCTATGATTTATATGTCACCAACAGAGCCAATAGGACTGGAGGGGGAGTGGCCCTCTATATCTATAATGAATTGAAATGTAGACCAGTTAAATGCATGACAACAGCCATTAATGATTTAATGGAAAGTGTCGCTGTAGAAATAGAATTAGAACAAAATAGGAATATTGTTGTTGCATGTGTATATAGAAAACCAGGATCAAAAGTGGAAACCTTCATGGATAAATTGGAAGAAATGATTCTTGGTCTAAATAACAAACGAAATCTTGTAATTTGTGGAGATTATAATATTGATCTTCTAAAGGTAGATTCACATATACAAAACTCAGATTTTTTAGAGATATTATATAAAAACGGGCTGTATCCATTAATAACGAAGCCTAGCAGAATAACCACAACTAGTGCAACTTTAATAGACAATATCTTTACAAATGTTTTGGAGAATCACATTACTAGTGGGTTGGTAATAAATGATATAAGCGACCATCTGCCTATATTTGCAATATTTGACTATAAGTTGCCTAAAAAAACAGTATACCAAAAAATATACAAAAGAAAAAGGAGTGCTGATCATATTAATAAGTTTAGGAATGATTTATTCAAACAAGAGTGGAAAGAGGTCTACATAGATGATGTAAATAATGCTTATAATTCTTTTCTTAAATGTTATCTTACTCTGTATAATAAGCATTGTCCTGAGATCCTATGCAGATGCAAACAAAGGCAAAATAGTAAACCTTGGATAACAAACGGATTAAAAAATGCCTCTAAAAAGAAAAACAGACTTTATAAGGAGTTTATCAAATCAAGAACAGAGAATGCAGAAAAACGCTATAAGAAATACAAAAATAAGTTGACTGATATATTGAGACAAGCAAAAAAGGACTATTATAATAGAATGTTGCATGAAAATAAAAATAATATAAAGGCTACATGGAATATTCTGAACAATGTAATTGGGAATAAGACTGGACGAACAGAACTACCTAAATATTTTGAAAAGGACAATAGGGTGATTGAAAATAAAGATGAAATGGTCCATGAACTAAATCAATTCTTTGTAAATGTAGGACCTAGCTTAGCAGACGAAATACCAATATCTAGTGATCAGCCAGGGGGAGTCTGGAAAAGGGAAAATAGGATTATGCAGTCAATGTATCTAGGTGAGGTGACTGAAAATGAAATATTATCTGTGGTTTATAAGCTAAAAAACATGACCTCAACGGATAGTGATGGTATTGACATGAAAATAATAAAAAACACAATTGATTGCATTATTAAACCATTACATTATTTAATTAATTATTCTTTTACAGAAGGAGTTTTCCCGGATAGTATGAAAATAGCTAAGGTAATACCTTTTTTTAAAACTGGAGATAAACATATTTTTAATAACTATAGACCAGTATCTCTCCTATCTCAATTTTCTAAAGTGTTTGAAAAACTTTTTGTTAATAAATTAGACAACTTTATTGAAAAACATGAATTATTAAATGAAAATCAGTACGGATTTAGGTCAAATAGGTCTACAAGCTTGGCTATCATGAAAATTACTGAAGACATTACACTGAAAACCCTAATAAGTTAATTGGACTAAATTGATTGAGTAAACTCGTTGCCTCAATTTAATTGAGTAATGGAGTCTCCCAAAACTTGCATATTTAAGTTTATTTAACCTGACAGTTTTGTAGACTGTACTTAAATTGTTCAGTTCAACAAACTTAGCACTTATTTAATGTACTTAATTGTGTTCACTTGGTATTATTTTTTAAGTGTACTTACATTTTCATGTTGAGTTAACGTAAATATATAAGTTAAAACTGTTGAACAATGTTCTTAGATTTTACTGCAAGCTTTGTGCACACCGAACTGAAATAAAACAATAACCAGCATATTTAATCTTTTTTTTTTTTATTGACAAAATGTCACAATATTATTGAAAACAGTAAACACTATACTGTAATGTAAATAAGGTGGTAAAAAAAATAACTAGTGCAGTACATCAATTGTACAACTCTATGCACATATATACTTCACTCAAGTATCAAGTATTATGTTAATGTAAACTATTACATTTGACCATTTAAGCTTTGTGCAAACATAGCAAACTAAAATAAAAGTCAACATATAGTCTTTCACCAATATTTCACAGTATTACAGTACAAACTATACTGTAGTGGAAATATTACAGTGTCACAACCACACTACAGAGGTGTAACAATTTCCTAAATGAACTACTGAACATCAGTTGTAGAACTCTGCATTTTACAATTTAAACATGCTTTTTATTCTTCATAAAATGAATAATGGAGAAAATCAAGGTGCCCAAAACAAAGAATGATGTTAAAGTATCACAGTGACGTTTCTTAAGCAAAAAGTTGGTTTGCCAGAGACTGCACTCTAGGCTTGAGAGTATTCTGTCCCATTGACATTAGTACACGCTGGATGAAATCAAACGTGTTGGCGAGTGATTTGGGGTAATTCAGGTCTAGTGCGTAAATCAGACCGAAGAGAAGACAAATTGCCTGTGGGAGGTCCTGCACTTTGTCGATCACCACTTGGCCTTCAAGAATTATTCCGATTGAAGAAGTCAAATGCAAAGAGCTGGAGGGCTGAAGATCGGTGTCCTCCAATAAAATCCCCACTGGCACATCAAGGATAGTGTTGCGATGATCAGACACCTAGTGAAAAAACAGGTATAAATATAGTATTGTGATCAGGAATAAAAGGTTTATCAATGCATGTTTATCAGAATGCCCGCTAAGTCTATAAAAAAAATAAAAAAAAATCACACAAAAAAATCAATAGCCCTAATCCAACATGGATATTTACTTAAAGAATGAATATTTTCTTAAATTGATTCCCTTCACAAACCCCTGGAGCCTTGTGGATCAGTTTTATGATGGATGGATGGAATTTTTTTTATTCACAATCTCATCCTCCATTCCCTCCCATTAAAAAATTTGGAAAAACCAGGATAAATTTTATTATAACTCTTATTGGATGGCTTGAGGGTCAGGAAACCATAGGGTAATTTTTGGGTGAAAGATTTACTTACTAAACATGACTTGAAGAAAGAGGAGTCATCATCTCCGAGCATGATAGGCAGTCCTCGAAGAACAAGGGTTCGAACCTCAGTTGGCTGGGCTGACTTTAGAGGAAAACATACATAACAAATTGTTGATATGAGAAAATAATAAATAAATAACGTTGACAAAATTAACATTGAGCTCATTTTTTTGTACATTTGGAGTGCTGTCAGTACAGAGAACAACGACAAAAATCGTTGTTGCCTACACAGAGTTATTCTATTTTTAAAATTTGCACCCTGTTGACTTCAATGGGGCAAGTACTAAACCTGCTTTTAGCCTCTTAACATCCTTGATGTGTCATTACAAGTGCACAGCCAATGTGATTGATTCCTTCAGAGTGAACACGGGTGAATCTGACTGCAGTAGATGTGAAAGATATCAATAAAAGTGACGTTAATTCAGCCAGCGCACATACCTGTGTTTACATCCTGTGTTCGGTTGAAGTCCAAAGTAGTCGATTGTCGAGTTCACGCGCATAGGTTTAGTTACCTATGATCACGCGCGTGAACTCGACAATCGATTACTATGGCCTTCGACCGAAAACAGGATGTAAATAGAGGTATGAGCGCTGGCTGAATTAACGTCATTTTTATTCATATCTTTCACATCTACTGCAGTCAGATTCACCCGTGTTCACTCGGAAGGAATCACTCACATTGGCTGTGCACTTGTAATGACACATCAAGGATGTTAAGAGGCTAAAAAGCAGGTTTAGTACTTGCCCCATTGAAGTCAACAGAGTGCAAATTTTAAAAATAGAATAACTCGGTGTAGGCAACACCGATTTTTGTCGTTGTTCTCTGTATTGACAGCACTCCAAATGTACAAAAAAATTAGCTCAATGTTAAAATTGACCGGAGTTCTCCTTTAAGTTATTTTAAATAAGACAAATAATTACTGACCTTTATTTGCTGTAAAAAGTTCAACAAGCGCTGACCAGGAGCCCCCTTTTTAGTTTTAAAAAGGTCCATGAACCGTGAACTGTGTCTGTCAAGGTTTTCGTAGAATTCCTGCTTTAGATTTTTGCCCGTAATTCTGTTGAACTCCATGCAAACCTGGGGGGAAAACAAGGTCAGGTCACTAATCGCATTAGCTTCCATACAGAAATGCTTTACAGGCTAATAAATTATTAGGAAATAATGAAGAGGCTAAGAAATAGTATTGCTTTATAATGTTAAAGGAATAGACCACTAAAAAATTAAAATTGTCATTTACTCATGCTCAAATTGTTGTAAAATCACATTTTATTTCTTTTGTCGAACACAAAGATAATATTTTCAATTATGATGATAACCAAATAGTTGCTTGTTCCCATTTACTTCTCTAGTATTTTCAGTAGCATTAGTCAGTGAGTACCAGCAATTTTTTTGTCGACTACCCTTTAAGAAAACACGAAACAATAATTCATTTATCTCATTTGAATTTCTATATTTCAGTTTTGTTTTTCTTTAAATGTGTTCTGCAAAAGTGTTACATCATGCAAACCTGACATTGCATATGGGTGACTAAATGAGAAAATAATTTAGGTTAAACAGTCCTTTTAATGCATTGAAAACAGCAAGGTGACTTACCTGAGGCTCACGGAAGAGGGCAGGCCAACGTTCAAGCACATCACTGATTGCAGGTGTGGACTCAACAATCTCTTTACGTCTCAGTGCAAAAGTTAGGTCCATCTTTTGTGCCAGAAGGGATGAACGGGGTGTTCTCATCTTCATTTCATCTTGAATTTCTTTACGAACCAATTCAAGGCTGTCATCATTATGTCCATCTGGAAATGTCGGCAGAAAGTTGATTTCACATTTCTTTGGCTTCTTTATGTGTTTTCTTGATGGCACTGCTTCAGGGTTGTTCATGCTTCTTCTTCCTCCATTAATGGTTACATCAGGGTATCCCAAGTTTCTCATCTTGGATCTAAAATTCCCCATTTTGAACTTTATACTGTTCTTCCAACCCCCCCAGCCGGTAGATGAACCACTTTCCAGAAGACACGGATGCTTATTTACCAGTGCAGCAGCGACCTGTGCATAGTCATCATTCGTTGGATAGGCTTTGAAGCTGAACATGGTTTCAGCCAGTTTTTCCAGGATGTCATGCTTCATTTCTTTGGTAATTTTGAGGTATGTGCTGTCCTTGAGGTAGGCCAGGTTGCCCTGTCGCAGGCGGTATTCAACATCAACTGTGAAAGAAGGGATCTCAAATTCTTTTGGCCATTGCGTTTTCCTTTCCTGTGAGCAGGTAGAAAGTATCTCGGTGTCGGCTGTGCTTGCACAATCATCCGATACTTCCTCTCGATGCAATGGTACTAATTCAATTATAGGAATGATCTTCAGTGTAGCTCTATCTTGAAGCTCTGATATATGGGTTAGGTTGCAAAGTGCATTCCCGAAGTCCTGATCTTCATACTGAAGCGAAAAGTTATAATTAAGCTCCAAACTCTCTTTTAAAGCAACCACCAAGTTGTCCACTGAATCAGGCTTCTTGGCCAGGGTGACCTTTCTTATGTCCCCTTCTGTCAGTATAACTCTTAGGAGAGTTTTCTCTTGAGAAGACATCTAACAATTAAAACACAATTACTATTGACTGAAATTTGAACACACCAAGGAAAACTGCAAAACAGTTAAATGTGAATTAAAGTGTTAGTTTACCCTACAATGTAAAGTCTGTCATTATTTACTGTCCCTAATGTATTTCCCAACCAGCAAGACATTGTATGTGTATTGAATACAAATGAAGAAATTAAAGGAAAAAATTACCTGAGATTTCTGTCCCTCGAATGACATCGTTTGCAACTAGCACTTTAAAGGCCCAGAAAGGTATTAAAGATATCCATTAAAGTAATCCTGTACTAGATAAAGACTTGTGGTTTAACCTCAATTTTATTAAGCAATGCTAGTGCTTTGTTTGCAGGGAAAACAATTATCACTTTATTCACAAGGCTTTTTTCTCCAACATGCATTCACATGAGCATCACAATACATGGGTATTATGTTGATGTGAAAATGTTAAGTACATTTTTTTATTTTTTTTTGCATAATGTGTAAAGTGGTAAATAGGTTTTTTTTTTACAATTTTTAAACAAAGCACCCAAGTATCTTTGAACTTAAATAACTGGAGTCATGGATTTATTTAATGATAAACCACATGGATTGCTTTACTGATTTCTTTCCTACCTTTCTGGGACTTGAAAGTGTCAGTTGCTTGGCTGTCAATGGACGGACAGAAAGCTGTTTCTACATTTGTATTGAGGATGAACGAAAGTGTTCAAGGTTTGGAAATATCTTAAGGGTGAGTAAACGGTTATTTCATCCAAAAATGTGATTTCAGTCATTAATTACTCACCCTTATGTAGTTCCAAACCCGTAAGTCTTACATACATCTTCAGAAAACAAATTAAGATATTTTTGATGAAATCCGAGATTTCCCCCCTCCAATGCAGCAATGCAACAGATACTTTCAACTCCCAGAAAAGTAGGAAAGACATCATTAAAGTAGTCCACATATGACTACAGTGGTTCAATCTTAATTTTATGAAGCAATGAGAATACTTTTGCATAAAAAATAAAAATAAAAAAATAAATTAAAAAAAATGTATATATATATATATATATATATATATATATATATATATATATATATAAGAAATTGTTTAATAAAGTCGTTATTTTTATTTATTTTTTTGCACACAAAAGTACTCATCACTTCAAAAAATTAAGGTTGAACCACTGCATGGACAATTTTGTAAAGATGTCTTTCTCACTGGGACTTGAAAGCATCAGTTTCGTTGCGGTCTATGGAGGGGGGGAAATCACCTCAGATTTAACCAAAACATCTTAATTTGTCTTCTGAAGATGAACAAAGGACATATGGGTTTTGAATGACATGAGGGTGAAAAAAATATTTTAAAAAAAATTGGGGGGGGGGTGAACTAACCCAGTAATGACATTTTTTTGTATTACAGAGTGAACTAGACCTTTAAGTGGGAATGGCCATAAATACCATATGAACTCTGATGGCAATCCTCAGGACTTTAGGACTGCAACCAAAAGACTAGAGAAAAAGAGAGAAATTAAAAACATAAAACATTGGATCATTCACTTAGCACAAGATATAACGTTTAGGTGTCACCACCATCCTGCCTTTTACAGTGTAACATGATAGAGGGAACACCTCATTGAGCTGTGACATCTGAATCACACAGAGCGACGTAACATGGCTGCTGCAAAGTTCGAATGATCGAATATGCTCAATGTACCAAGCTGACATTTGTTTACAGACGAACAGAATCTCAGAGTTCACTGCTACAATCTGTGATATCATCTTGAATTCTGGGAGACCAGAGCATGACCCAGCAGAGATGACCATACCTGCACGGTATTCAATTCCATCAGCTGTCACAGAGGAAGCAATTAGCACTGTGTTTAGCTGTGGTGTAATTTGATGGAACACCTGCTGAATATGATCAGGAAATGACGTAACCAATGCGGTTTTGACTTTGTCCATTTCAATTGAGGGTCTAAAAAATAAGCTAGAATCCAGATAGTAGGCCATCATTCTCTGATGTTGGACAGCCAGTGTGAGGGCAACATTTTTGAAGTTTTGAGATTCCCGAATTACTTTTTTTAAAAATTTGTGCTTTCCCTCAAAACGCATTGTCCATACATCAGAGAGTGGGCCAAAGGCTTTAATCAGCTGAGGATAATGTTCAACAAAATGATGCTTTGGTTTTAATCTAAAACCAGGGAATGTTGATTGCAGCAGTTCTCTGTGCTCTGTTATTTTGCTCTTCAAGAAATCAATAGACTCCTCTGTATGTTTTGATGCCACAGCCAATTCAACGATGTCTTTAAGAAGCATCAAAATTTCCCATGAAGTCTCTCCTTCTGGGACATCATCTCCAATTAAAAGAGGAAGAAGTCTAAGCAAGGTCCAATTTTCGTGGCCATTGCCACCGATTGTTCCTTTGGTGGCAAAAGCCTTTGGAATTTGCTGAGGTCTGTTAGTTTTGTCAGAGAAAGTGTAAGCAAAGTTCTTAATTGCATGGTTCACTGACTCGAGAGAGATGTATTTCTTTTCAATCATCTCTGAAAGGCAGAGACAGAGTTCAGCTGGCACAATGCCCTCTAGCAGGTCATGTAAAATGTCTGGTGGGTAGCCAGTGACAGCATGAAAATGCTGCAAAGCATCAGTAAGTGGACAGCTTCCTTTCACTCCATACAGCTTACTCAAAGAAGGATCCTGTTTTACCTCCTTAACATGCCTGTCATGAGTGTCTTTAGTGCGAGTTTTAATGTTGCTGGAACCTACCTCTGTGTGCTGAACCTCAGTTCTTGTTCCCATGCAAAAACGGCAGAATCTCTCCGCAGTAAAACCCTCAAGGAATCCTGCCATAGAATGAGCACCAAGGTTATCAGCTGAAACATGTAGGACAGTCCCTTTCACAGTTGCTCCCAACTCATCAATGAATAAACCAGTCTGCTCCAAATGAACAAGGTCTTTAACAAGTGGTTGAATGACTTTTTCATAGCCACACTCCTTTACTGTGCCAGCATTACAGAGTAGACCAAGTTGGATAGATCGTAACATTGACCGATGTTTTACAGGTATGTTTGCCAACACCCAGTAAACTGCACAAATTTTGTGTTTACCCCTGGATGTCCCCAACGGATTGGCTACCTCAAAGTCATCAACATAAAATCCCAGAGCTATTCGAAATTCTTCACTGTTGAGAAGGCTATTGTCTTTGAAGTAGTGACCATCATTGTAAGAACTGTAGATACTGGGTTGAGATTCTGGCACTGAAAGTGCTTTCTCCAAAATGTCTGGCTTGCTCAACATTTTCTGTAGCATAGGTAGGATTGGTACATATACAACAGGTTTCGTTTCCCTATCAATCATGTATTCCACTGGCATTACCAAAGGAAACTCAGTTAAAACATAGGAGTTTCTTCTTTTAATTGTTGACAAGCATCCACCAGAGTCACAGCATTTGGAAAAAACATTACTTTCTGAAACAGCATTTACGACCTCTGCAATGAGGGACTCATCAGCATCTGGAAGACACCTCTTTAGGACACTTGAAACAGTTTTGTTCAACAGTGGCAGAGACAATGCATTCATCTGATTCAACTGCTGAATGATTTCTTGAGTAGAACTTGCCGGAATATGAAGAATGCTTTGCATCTTTAAAAAAAGGCCAGCCAAATTGTGTTCCAACTGATTTGCTAAATCAGAATGAGTTACATCAGAAGAATCAGCCGATTCACCTTCATTATCCTCTGTTTCAATCTCATCAAAAGAAATCTGTTCTTGTCCTTCACTCTCATTCTCATCACTTTGGCCAGAAACTATTTCTGGCTTTAGCATTCTCCAGTCATGCCCACTGTGTTTCTTACTTATATGTGCATTAAAAGTTGCATAAACACTGCTTTGAAACTTACAATGTTTGTAGGGACACTGTATCTTTTCATTTTTACTCAAATGTCTACTACGCAAGTGCTTCAGAAAATCTGCTTCTGGTCCGGGCTCAGAAAATTCACAATGCTGACAAGTAAATGTAAGTGGTGCTATTGCCTGATCTTGTCCCAATCGTGTTTCTGTATGTATTTTTGCCAGATGAACTTTTAAACTACTAATGGTGTTGAACGTACAAAGACAGTCATTGTGTAGGCATGGAAAGGGTACAGTTTTTGTATGACCACCATGTTTCAAACGATAATGTTTGAGAAGTTCCCCTCTTTTTGCAGAGTCAAAAATGCAGTACTTACATTTCCACATGTCCTTTTTTAATGTCACCTGTAACAAAAAAAAGTTGAAAATGGTAAGCTTAACAAAGTCAGTAAAAAAGAAAAAAGAAAAGAAAATTACACTATAATTCAGACTGTAGTCTTACAATGTTGTTCAAAATAAACCTAACTGTGCAAATAAAGGTTTCTAGCTCTAAAAGTGACAATCATGATGGAAGATACAACTGAAAGATATGGCTGTTAACTGTGTAACTAATTATTGGTGTCCAGTGTGAAGATGGTCTGTAATTTCACCATCTAATCACTAGCCTAATTCGTCTCAATTAACCTAGAATTTTCTATACTTTACAAATGCTCTGTACAAGTCAAAATTTTCGACTTTTCAATCATACCTTGATAACATTATGCTCAATATATTGTTCATTAATAGCGACGCTGACAAATTTGGGCTGAAAAAAATAACCCGCATGGTCTAATTTTAAGCAGTAACGTTAACTGTTTTCTGCCACGTTCTTTCTCTCATAGAAAAAATGATTAAGAGACTTCATCAAATATGTACACCATACTGGTAAAATGAGAAATAAGTTGTCGTTTCAATAACCATACCATCACAAAATCATTAAGAAAATATGGTTATTTAATGGCAAGGTAATAAAGGGTGGGGGAAACGTTAATTGAACTCAGAAGTGGCTGCCATGTTCTTTCCCACAGAAATACACGATCACACTATGATTAAGTGAATTAACAAATATGTTTCAGTATTACAAATCAAATAAAGATTAATTTGATATCTCAGTTATCATACCATCACAAATCCATAGTTAACTTTACTTGATGGCTACGCTGTCAAAGCTTGACCATGACTGCGTTGTCTTTTATTATGGAAAAGTAAGTTACCACAAGGATTTAAATAAGCATATTTCACTCAAAATCATTACTTTATATTTACATAATTTACTTACCGAACATAGAAGAAAAACGTCCGTCTTCAAACTTGGTGTCAGCAACAGAACAGACGAGGGCAAAATGACTAATCAGTGCATTAGTTCTCTTGTTGCTAGGCGGAACTCCTTGCATGGCCAATCACATTAAATAAAGAACCGCGAAATGTGAGCATGTAAGCGCGGGCCATTTTCGAACTATAATTGTTAGATTTTCGGTAAAGCACTTTCGCTATTTTTAGTTGTAATGTGATTTTGCGTTCACTGTAGATTTTACAGGCTAGTTTACTATATGGACAGCAGAAAGTGTGGTGTACTTTGTGCAGTTAGGGGTGTCATAATATTTGGTTCAAGCGTAAAAAAACGCATTTCGCGAATAAGTTGATTCAAAACGGGACTTCATAGCGCGTTTCACGAAACATTTTTCTCACTGAGATAATAATAAAAAAAAAGTAAAAATAATTCAGCAGATGCAGGGATGTAAAGACCAGACGGGGGAAATCCCCTCACCTCCCACCTTATATATATATATATATATATATATATATATATATATATGTGTGTGTGTGTGTGTGTGTGTGTGTGTGTGTGTATATATTGATATAAGTAGCTTAAATTTATTCCTATTATGCTGAATACTTGTAACTGAAGCCATTTGTTTTCTGATTTACAAAATAGAGAAAACACCTTGCACATGGTATTAGAATTTTACAATCAGGAAGACTACATTTGTGAAAATTACCTTTTGCAAATTATTTTTTGCAAAGGATTAATCATGATTTTGAGCTCACAACACTTGAAATCTTAAGTTTATGCATTTTGATGGTAAATAATTTAAATAAACTCATATTTTTAAGTGATAGGACCAAAATGCAAAATTTTAAGTAATGTTTAGTCAACATTACTTGATTGTATAAGTTAAGACAACATTAGGGTTTACAGTGTACAACCGCAATAGATAGAAATAAATACACAATAGGAGTGTTCATTGATTTAAAGAAGGCATTTGACACTATAGATCATCAAATTCTCATTTCTAAATTATAAACTTATGGAATTAGAGGAGTTGTACTGGATTGGTTAACCAGCTATTTACAACAACGACAACAATATGTTGAGTTTGATGGTCATAGGTCAGAATGTATGAATATTGAATGTGGACTTCCACAAGGCTCAATTTTAGGACCTAAACTTTTTATTCTATATATAAATGAGATTTGTGAGGTTTCAAAAATGTTACACTATGTATTATTTGCAGACGATACAAATTTATACAGTTCAGGAAATGACTTGAAAACCTTAGCTAATACTATAGAAGATGAAATGGTTAAACTAAAATTGTGGTTTGATGTAAATAAATTATCTTTAAATTTGAATAAGACAAAGTTTATGATATTCAGCAATAAAAGAAAGGAGGAGGTCAGCATATCCATAAACAATGTAAACATTGAGAAGGTGTCTGAAATCAGATTTCTAGGAGTCACCTTAGATGAGAAATTGACGTGGAAAAGTCATATATTGCATGTAAAAAATAAGATGGGAAAAAGCCTATTTATTTTGAATAAGGTTAAATACAGTTTACCGTATAATACAATGAAAATGTTATATTGTTCAATGATATTTTGCCTTATTTAAACTATTGTGTAGAAATATGGGGAAATACATATCATAGCAACATTATGCCTTTATTTATTTCACAGAAAAGAGCCATTCGCATTATTTTCAAAGCAGGATATAGAGACCATACAAATCCACTCTTTATTAGGTCAGGATTATTAAAACTTAAAGACATTGTAGAATTACAAACTCTATTAGTGATGTTCAAAGCTAGAAGCAAAGCTCTTCCACATGACTTACAAAAGTTATTTGTTTTTACTTCTGAAGATGGAAATCACAGACGGCCGTATGACTTTAAACATCTAATAGCAAGAACAAACTTGAAACAAATGTGTTTGTCTGTTGCTGGAGTAAAAGCATGGAATTCTCTAAGGAAAGATATAAAAAGTTGCAAAAATATTTTGGAATTTAAAAGGAGTTATAAAAAGAAACAACTTGAATTATATCAAACTGAATTTTGATTTTGTTTGTATGTGATCATTGTAAAACGTTTAAATAAATATTAGATATGTTGGAGTTTGGGTGATGGTGGAGGGAATAATTCTAATACCATCTACTATTTATGTTAATATATTTTGGGTGATGCTAATGTCATCTACTGTTTATGTTAATAAATTTTGGGTGATGGTGGAGGGAACAATGCTAATGCCATCTACTATTTATGTTTATAAAGGGGGCAGATAAATATAAGAATATTATTCTTCCATCTGCTCCTTTCTGATCATGGAAATGTAAAGGAAAACTCAAATGAATTGCATGTGCCTTGTACAAATAATGCATTTTCATGAAAGGAATAAAAGATAAATGAAAAAAAATGAAAAATGAAATTTCAGTTACATTCACATTTTAGGCTATGTAGTTTGAAATTTTATTTATTTTTTATTTTTTAGATTATTTTAGTAACCACTCAGCTGTATGTGGAAATGCATATTTAATTTTGCAAATAAAACCATAGTCCACAACTTCTGTAGTTTTAACTTTTATTTTAATATATAAATTCAGTGAAATCATCAAACGTTTGTATGACTTGCCAGTGACTTGTGACCCAAGCTACGACTTGACTTGACTTGCTTGACATAAGGCAGTGACTTGACTTGACTTGACTTGCTTTTCACAAAATTGACTTGGACTTGCTTGAGACTTGAAGGTTAAGACTTGAGACTTACTTGTGACTTGCACATGTGTGACTTACTCCCACCTCTGCAAATAGGGCATATAAATGTTAATTTTCAGTTTAATACGTTGCTTATACAAATAGCCTACATTTTATTTCAACATATTTCTGTCGATTTTTACTCAGCTCAGTATAGCAATACAGTTTGCTAAAACATCATCATTCATTCACACAGAGACACAATTTAAATTTAAACTGTCTTTTTGCGAGCTGTGATAAACAGCGCGCATCTCTGCGGCTGCCATTCATTCATTCACAGAAACGCGATTAACTTGAGAAGGAAAAAAAACTTACTACAGTATTCGGATCCTCTCTCCTCGCAATACCCGCACTCTGAGGTAGATTTTCCGTTATTATTATTCCTCACAGCGCTGCCAGATGGTGTAAACACGTAGGCTACAATGATCTGAATAAACTTGTGTTTTCTCGAGCTGATAAGGGGGGCGTTCACAGGTTTGCCTCAGTAATTTGCGTTTGAATAGCACGCGCTCTCTTGTGGGCGGAGTCACATTACATTTGAATGAGCTCTAATGAGCTCGACTGGAATCGCTCTCTTTTAATACAGATTTCACAAGATGAGAATATTTGTTTTTTATATAAATTACCTCATTTTAAAGAAGAGAATTCAAGCTTCATGCCTGTATGTCTGTATGCCTGTTTGACTCAGTATTCGCTGAGTTATTGTTCATTTTCGGACGCGTTTCAGAATGGTCTTCACTGACAGAGAGAAGGCAGAACTAGCATCACGTTTATTTTTCTTTATTTGGCAAAAAGCACAACAGTTTGTTTTTATTGTGAGTATACACAAAAATAATACACATTTAACAGAATCGATTGATGTATGAAACTTGCTTGTAATATCAAAGTCAACAGAGCAAAATTAATTTCTTTTGAACTGAACTGAAAAAAATCCAGCAAAACGCGTGGGCGCGTTTGCCGACCTCAGAGGGTTAAAGTAGTCTGCTGGTGTGATGGGTGGAGCCTTGATAGGTATATGGGAGCCATCAATGGCTCCAGCAACTTGGGGGAATCCCCACTTATCTCTAAAACCTTGTACTGTTGTTCTTAAATCAGCATCAGAGGGTGTTTTGATGTACAGTGGTTTCAGGATTGTGTTTATGGCTGTGACTACTTCTTGGGTGATGAAGCAGCAAGTGGACGTACCAACACCAAAGAGATGGGAAATCGACCTGTATTCTAGGTTAGTTGCTAGCCTCCACAGACAAATTGCTAAACGAATCTCTACAGGGAGTGGTCTTCTGTATCTGGTGTGTTGGCGGGTCAAATAGGGCCGAAGAATACCACAGAGATGAATGAATGTGCCTCTTCTCATTCTGAAATTCAGCAACCACTCTCTGTCAGTCCAGTTATTATTGATAAGTTGCCACCAATCCTGAGAGCGTGGATTGACCCAGATTCTCCTGTAGGGAAGGCAGAAAAAGAGAATATGAAATAGAAATTATCCTGTAGGCTACAGACAGTTTCACATAGAGGGGAAAATGCTGAAACAACAACAGGCCTATCTATTAACCATAGGTAGTCTACAGAATTTTCAGTACTCAAGAGTGCAGATTGTGTCTTTATTTACACTGATAACTATCTCCTATGACAGACAAATCTGGTGAAAAAAGCAGTGTGCAAAGTGTGACATATTTTTACTATGTAAATTGGGGTGATGAAAATGCCAATACGTGCCGTAAAAGGGATAGCACTACACATACTGTAGTAGTATGCAGTGATGTTAGCAGTAGTGCAGTCAATCAATACTTTTTTTTTAATCTTATTATTTTTAAAGTCTTTACAGTCATTTAATTATTTGACTGCTCTTATGAGTATACTTAACACAACGGACATTTTGCCATAATGGTTTGTGTTATTGTTCGTTCAAGTGCGAAAGAGAATTCCATTCCGGCGCGCTGTCGGGCCACACGATACTGTTGCGCGTCTTTCTGCGCATTGTGTGTGCATGATTGTAATGGAATGAATGAATGAGCGTGTGCATCAGGACATTCACATACATAGTCTAATCCCGCATAAATGCTTTAAAAGCATTTGCATGAATATGAGCGAGTTCATATAATGAAACCATAGTTACAATACAAGGATGGGGGGTGGAGAGGGGGGGGGGGGGTGCTGCTGCGTTAATTTACGTTAAACTGGACAAACTTAATCGCAAGCTTTAACGTTGACAGCACTTGTAAGCAGTATATACAATAAGAATCTCATTATTTGAATGTGTGAACATAGACCCTCTCTATGAATGAAAACTTTATACCTGATCCGTCTTCTGCGCAGTGCCACTGTCAGCATGCCATGGTAGGTGCACATGAGAGCATGTTCTCTCCGCCGGAACCGTCTTGCAGCACATCGTCGTCTTCTCAAAATCCGAATTACAACATCGTATAGATGACATTGTATCATATGATACTCATTAGTTTCATATTGCGTTTGTAGGGAATAACAGAAAAACAGTAAAAGAACAAATATTGCAGTACGAAATATCTCCATGCTGATCCTTTTTTTGCACTTCCTGATTTCCCTACTTGAGAATCCTTGTCCAATGAATGGACGACCTTATCACACGTGTGGTTTTGTTTACAAATTTTGGTTCACTTGCAAAAAGAGCAGTGTGAAAGCGAACTGTACCAAACAAAAAAATTAAAAATTAAATTTGGTCCGGACCAAAGCAAGTGAACTATCGGACTTTCCTGGTGTGAATACATGTTTAACTTTCTGGTCCTTTTTTCCCACTTCCGAGATAAGTTTTTAATAGCATCTCTACATATCGGATATTGTGATATAATCTGCTCTACAGGGGTCTCTTGTTGCTGTGACATCGAAGCCATTGCTGCAAGTCTCAATTATTTCTTCATTCAATGAATCAAATTATAATTTTGTGTTTTCTGTTAAGTTTAAAAATTCTGGTATCTGTTTAGTTTTTTGAAGATACCTCAAAATGGTTTGTATTTATACCTCAGACAATGGCTTCGGCATCACTTTTTCTAGCTGGTTGTGTATATTTCTTTTCCAAATGATGTCCTCCCCCAGACACACCAGTTAGAAACTCCAGATAATGTTCTTTTCCAACCACCGTCCTCGTGCAGTTACTTCTCCTGCCCTATATAGATAAGTGAGAGATGGGGTTAATTTCACTTCATGGCCGTTCAACATGATGACTGAAATATTTAATTCTTCTTTGCTACAAGTGTCTGATTCAAATGGTTCAAATAAATCAATTAAAGTCTTTCTTCCTTTTTTATTTAAAATTCTTCTCCCTCTATTGCCCCTCGCGCCCCTCCTGTTCTTCCAGAACTGTGGCATTCTCGGTTGATGCAGGATGTCTTTCTATCTCCTGCCTGTTTCGGTGAATTTACACCCACAAATGAGTTATATCTCTTGGATCTTTTTCAAAAACAACCAACACTGCCAGTCTTTCCAATGTCCAACTATCTACAAAGACTGGCCTGATTTCCTCTCCCTGCTTGACTTCATAGATTGTGTCACTCTCCCATTTCACTGACCTAATGTACGAATCCACCTTTATATATACATTTCTCAGAGTGGTTGCCACTTTCAGTTCTCTAGGCAAATTCCTCCTTTCCTTCCTTTTCACATATGGAATCCATATTGGATCTATCTTTATTTCGATGGCTGTGAGCTGTGGGTTCAAAATAACTGTTTTTAGAAGATTAAATTTGTTCAAATGTGGTCTCAGGGCTTCAAGAGTGATCTGGTTTTTTATCACATTACGCCAATCCACTAAGGGCCACTTTCGTTCAACCTGGTTCAAATTTGTTATTCCTGTCAGTTTTTTCAAAAGCTCATTCTTCCCTTGGTCTGTTAACTTCTGTCTCTGCCCTTCATTATCTATAAACTCTTTTTCTAACCAGAAGTGATTCTTAATACCTTTGGTTAGTTTTAATGCCTCTTGAAAATCATTTTCATCTTTTCTTTCTTTCTGCAACCTAGTCTCCTCGGCCTCATAATTATCTCCCACTCTGGACCACATGTGTACTTTTCTTCAGGTGTCAAAAGGTTAGAAAAAACTCTATCTCTGTCACTGTTCTCCCTCCTTATTTTCTTATCTCAATATAAACGCTTTCAGTCTGTTATAACGCACACTCTTACACCCGGGATTTCATACACACCGTCACACAACCGTGCACAGAGTCACTCACACCCACGCAGAGCCGCTCAGAGTCACACACACAGAGCTGCTCACACATGCAAAACTGCTCTCTCACCCACTCGAAGCCACACACACACAGACAGCCGCTCTCACACTTATTTATTATTTTCCTACTTTGTCTTGTAACAAACGAAAAGTCAAAGTCAATCAATCAAACTTTTGACAATATCGGCTGTGTTTCCCTATCCGGATCACAACGATTACAGTCCGGAAGATGGCCAAACAGCCGACAAAGCCAATTTCGTGGAATATTTTTTGTTCTTTGATATCTTGATTTTTTTTATTTTAATTTTAATTCTCCTGTCATCAATTTTTGTTTTATCATCCATTAAGCTTTTAATAACACTGATTCAAAAATTATTTCTTGTAAGAGTTTTATTTTATGTGCCTTTGTCTGTCTCAGCCTAATTACTCCCTTTTTTTCTCACTGAGCGGTGCCAAGGTCACTTGCATACAATTGTAACAATTTCGGGACAGTGGCTCAGCTGTAATTTCATGCAAAGCACAGAGCTCAGTCAAAAAACACTTTATCTCTGCATCTCTGTCCCTTCCATGAATTCTACTCAAATACGGCTGTATAATTTCTAACTTTTAATTTCTATCACGGGTTTTTGGAAAAACACATTATAAGTAAACTGTATTTTTATTATTATTATCACTTTTACTAATTTTCTCCGAAATGACCTTTCCCCTTATTTCTAAGATGAAAAATCACTCAGACAAACAAAAAACAGATCAGACTACAGATTTCTCTCCTTCTACTTAAGATGAAAAATCACTTTAGACAAACAAGACTACAGATTTTTCTCCTTCTACTTCAGATCAAAAATCACTTTAGACAAACAAGACTACAGATTTCTCTCCTTCTACTTAAGATGAAAAATCACTTTAGACAAACAAGACTACAGATTTCTCTCCTTCTACTTAAGATGAAAAATCACTTAAAAAAAACAAGTCTACAGATTTCTCTCCTTCTACTTAAGATGAAAAATCACTTAAAAACAGATCAGACTAACAGATTACGTGCTCATCATTTCAAACGCACTTTTCACGTAGGGCACAACATATAACAAATCACGTGCCTCTCACGTGCAACGCGTCTACTGCGTTGGGGCCACGCGCCTCTCGCGTGGGTACGTGCCTCCCGCGTACACAAATAACGTGCCTCTCACGTTATAACGCACCTTTCCTGCGTTTAGGGACAATACAACATATAATCTTGCAAACGCACTTTTCGCATAAAATACTGACGCACACATGTACAATGCACCTTCATGCGAATGGAATACGCACTTCTGCGTATGGACAGACAAACAGATACTGCATGCACTTTTTCTCAAAACCTGGAACCTACCCTCCTTTTACCTCCTTATCTTTTATCACTTTTTAGGTTCTTTTTGGTGGAGTCTTTTGTTTAAGGTAGTCACCAACTGGGCGTTAGCTTACCAGGGGCAGCACAAAACAAATATAAGCAAAATTTGCTTACCTTATTTTTTGGTGCACCTTTGTTTTGTGAGGCCTCTGCCAGCACGTCCACCGTGGTCACTCCTCGACCCCTTGTCCCTCCTGGCTCGGCTCGCCAATTATGTTGTGGCAAATTCATAGTTCTTTTTGGTTCAGGTCTCGAAGAAGTTTCTCAGAGTCGAGGTTCCAGGTCAGAAGAATTAACTTTATTGACAAGCAACAAAGTGAGAAGCCGGCCGGCCGTCCGGACATCTGAGGTTACATTGGCCAGTGTTCATGTCTTATACTTTTTCTTATCGCTAGGTGCCCAATGGATACTCTCAAATCTATCTCTTCCCCTCTGTCACGCCTGGTGACCTTGACACAGTTAGACATGTCTTCTCAATTGGTCAAACCTCACACAATGGTGCTCTGTTTCATACTTTGTTTTGACACTTCATATTGCTGATGCATACTGGTTATTTTCCATTCTCTCATCCTTTTTCAGACCTATTTTTTCATGCTTGCCATCATTTTTTGTTTTGTTTCATTACATCATACTTAGACATGAATCAAAGGAAAATTCTCCAACATATCCCCCCTTTGGGACTAATCCTAGTCCCACCTTCATTTCTGTCCCAGAATGTATCTTCATGATCAGGCCTCTCTCCATTATCTTTCAATCATGGCCAATATGGACCATCCATCTCTCTTATCAATAAGCGAGATGTTCTGAGATGCTCTGACATTTGTGCTTTTTTCAGTTATTTATAAACATGTTAATGGCAAAGGTGTAAATTCACTCTATATAGCACAAACAGGGCTACCATAATATGCGAGCAACGTGTACTGTACAAACCAAAAATCTCAATTTCGGCAATGGCTCAAATTTAAAACTGTCTCCCAGGGATAACAAGATGCAAACATCATAGGCTACGTCTTTATATAACAGGTCAGTCATACCCACATCTAGCATGTCTCTCTATATATACATATTTTATCTCTAAATGTCAGATATTTCTTTAAACCTTTTTATCAATTAGTTGATTTTCCTCTGGGAACTACACAAACCACTTATACTAAGGAGAAAACTCAGTGTTTTTGATGGCCACCAGTTTGCTCAATCCTCCATATCAATCCCTGTTAGGCCTGCTTATTAATTTCATTCCTCCATAGACCGGTCAACTAACATTTAAAGGCAGGGTAGGTAGGATTTTTCTAAAAAAAAAACATTCCAAATTTGTTTAAACTGTCTTTATATACCAATACATAATTAAAATGTAAGTACTCTGAAAAAGAAAATATAAAAATCGAGTGACTGTAGACCTTTTAATCTGCAATAAACACAGCTCATTATTTCCATTCACTCCCACCCCCTCTCTTCTGAGCTCCTTCCAAAGCCACGCCCCCAAAACACATGAACGCGCGACGCCAAACGCTCAGGCTCAGCTGGAAGACGCATTTATTACCTGAGACGAGTGGAGAGGAAGGAGCGCAGTACATACAGTGACATCATGTCAGAATCACATGTAATAAAATACCTAACTTGATCACTATGAATATAAACAAATAAGATTTCTTTTAGTACTCACTATCAAGCTAGCATATCGATAATGGTAAAGTTTCATTCGGTAACGAGCTATATTTATAAGGCAAAACTAAAAACAGGTTGCATTGATACACGTTTTTTCCATTACCATCAGTTACACTGTGATGAAGGTGAATTTCGTGTAAGATTCATAACATATACGGTGTTTTGCATGTAAGAGTTTCCATGATGAAAACATTGTTGACTCTAATGAAGACTAACGTACACTCCGAGTCCGGAGACAAGTACCGCATCGTCGGTTCGAGGACAGGTCCGGGGTTGAGGGCGAAGCAGAGGAGGTCGTTCAAGAGTGCGGGCAGGGTCCGAGGAAGTAGTTTTTGCCTTGTTTGCCTTCGCTGACTGCATATGCAGGTGCTTTGAGCTGAATATTTCCGGGAACGGTGACATGTGATGAGTGCACGCAGGGCAGCGCGCGCAGTGGGGCTCGGGCACGAGACATGAAGGCATCTGATTGGTTCTTTACATTCGCACCGAATGGCAGTGATTGGTCAGAGTTTTTACTGTCCTGCAGCTGCTACAGAGGTCTGATTGTTTTCATTCCTTTTTCTGAACACATAATGTATTGACTACTCTCAGGATGGAAGGACCATTTCACCCAGTATAAAAAAAAGTGTTTCTGAACAGGATTACCTACCCTACCTTTAAGCAATTTTTATATTTTCTTTCAGGTTAATTTTGTATCAATTATTTTATTGGTGTTTTCTTGGTATTTGTGAAATTAGTCTACTTTTAATTCTGGCTGGATTAGCAGATTTCACCAATCTTACTTGATCTCTTAGTCAACTGGGTTTGAATACCTTTTTATTTAGGTTTTTTTTTTTTTTTTTTTTTTTACGAATGTTTCAGTGTCTCTGCACATAGCCACATCTAATGTTCCCTCAGGTGATCATTTTGTTTTTAGGCTTCTTTCCCCATTTTTGGAGGGTTGTCCTATAGTATCTCTGCAAAATTAATATTTTGATCTTGATATCTCTACAGGTGTTGATGCCATTATAATCTTAATTATTATCGGTGTGTTTCACTCATTTCCAGTATTCCTTACTAACCCCAGCCTGCATCTATTCTTAACTAGTTTTCAGCAAGATGGTCAGACATTTATTAAGATATCTGATTAGTCTTTCTCAGGTATTTTAAAAAATGCAGTTCCTCTATTACAGGTCCACTGGTGGGGATGACAGTTACAAATAAAATCTCTCAATGTGTTGTTCAAAGTGTATTTTGGAAATGGTTACTCACTTTCTGGTTTATCTGCTAGTCAGAACTAGGAAAGGTGAACTCTGTCTCTCTGTGTCCCTCCTTTCCTTCCTCACACACACACACACACACATGCTGTCTCACTTTCTTCTTGCAGCCCCTCCTCTCTCTGTCAGAGGCAGCCCCTCCTTTCTGCCTCTCTTTCTCTTATCATAGTCACCATTTACTTTTGCTTATGCCTTTTGATAGTTCTAATGTCTGTCTTAATTTTTCCTCTTCTCTCTGCCTTCTATCCCACCTCTTATATTTGTCTTTTTCACTGTCGGTAAGTCCGTTCCACATTTATTCTCTCTTAGCTTTTTGGTTTCCTGAAGAAAAAACTTTATCAGTTGTCTGTATTTCCTTACTCCCTTCTACCTTATTTGGTTCTTCACTTCACATATAATTATGCTTATTTTATTCCACTCCTCATTCATACACCCGGGATTTCAGTCACACTCATTCATCCGTTTGATATCTTTATGCAGAAACAATGCTTATTTGCTCAGTTCTTGTCCAGCAAAAACTGTGTTTCTCTGTCTGGATCGCACCACCTGCAGTCTGGCAAATGGCCAAACAATCGACAAAACCAACTTCGTGCACTATTTCTTGTTCTGTGATATCTATATCTTTGTACTCTTTCTGCACTAATTTGTTTCTCACCATCCATCCAATGTTAATAGTTTTATTCCTCCTTTTTTTATAATTCTTATAATATTTTTATTATTTTCTAAATCAAATCCTCTGCTCAGTTTTGCTAAATTTGGTTTTCACCTGCAGTTCAACACAGTCTGGATTTATGACTAATTAAGTGCCTTTTTGGCCGCAGGCCCAAAATAAATTGGTAGCTCGCCCAGACCGGACAGCTGGCAGCACGCCCGGACCGGACAGACAGCACCCCTTCTCTCTCTCCTCTATTTTAGATTCTCCTGTATTATAATATAATAATGATCTTATATCTCCTAATCACTTCAGTTTAAATCACTTGTTCTATAAAGTTCTCAAATAATTCATTACTAAAGACAAACAGACAAATAGTGTGCTTTTGCACCTTTTGACGCACTTAATTCGCACTTCATGCGTTTAAGACAAACAAACAAATGTGACGCAATCTCCACGTCACTGTGACACAATCTCCATGTCACTATAGCGCACTTCTTACGCTTTAAGACAAACAAATATGTGACACAATCTCCACGTCACTGTGACACAATCTCCATGTCACTATAGCGCACTTCTTACGCTTTAAGACAAACAAACATATATGTGCACATCTCTCGTTTCGTCATTCAAACACTCACAGACTCATACACTCACACACATACACTCATGCACTCACACCATGCATGCGTTTTCTCCCTAAGACCCAAAAAATCAGACTCTTCCTCTTCTCTAATTTCTCTTTAATTTCTTAATTTCTCTATTCTCTTATCCTTTTTAGGTTCTTTTATTTTATTCTTTTTAGGTTCTTTTGACGGTGGAGTATTTAAAATAATTAGCAACCAAGGTGACAGCTTACCAGCAGTGGCCGCACAAAACAAAGTATAAGCAAAGACTGCTTACCTTTATTTTAGGCCGGCCTTTTGTTTTGTGTGGTCTCCGCCAGGGCCTCAGCACGGCTGCTCGACTCCCCTCCGCTCCTGGCTGGCTGCGCCAATTATGTTGTGGCGAATTCACGATCTTTGGTTCAGGTCTTCAATGTCTGGTTCAGGTCTTCAAAAATCTTTCAGAGTCTAAGTTTCAGGTCCCAGAAGAATTAACTTTATTGTACAAACAACAAAGTGAGAAGCCGGCTGGCCATCCGGACATCTGATTTTACAATGGTCTGCATTGGGGTCTTATACCTAAATTTACGTCACTTAACGTCCATTCTGGTATCCAATTAACATTCGTACAGTTATCTTTTTCTCTTTGCTCCTCCTTATCACTTCACCACGATTAGAAACACCTGCATTAATGTCTAATTTCTATTGGTGGCCATACTGGCGCATGCGCTTTATTAAATATGATTTCATATATGGTTTTTTGGGTACTTTTCCACTCTCGTCCTTAGACACCCTTTCACCCAGTTTTTCTGTCCTGTCCTCAGACGACTCCTATCCTCACATACACTTTTGGACTCATGTATGAGACAGATGAAATTCTCCAACAAGCGTCATCTCACTCGATCCATGGGCCCCCGATTCTAGTGGGACGAACAGGGGCGTCCTATCTGTAACGGTTGTGGAGAAGCCGGACATTACATTCGTCAGTGCCCCTCCAGACGCGCTTCGCAAGGGGGTTTTTAGAGTCTCCGGCCACTGTGGGTCAAGTGGTCGGGACCCCCTTGTTAGACCCCTCGTCTTCCAAACTGTCTAAGGAACGCCTGGTGGGCCGTTGTCCGGTCATCATGGTTCAAGTCAATGGCCAGAAGGTGCAGTGTCTGTTGGACACGGGGTCGCAAGTCACTCTGTTCGCGGAGAGCCTAGTCCAGGAACTGTTCGGTACCCAAGGCCGGCCGACGACTGAAGCCCCCTGGTTAACTCTGCGAGGGGCAAATGGTCTTGACATCCCGTACGTGGGATGCGTGGTGACAGACCTAGAAATTCATGGTATGGTTGTACCCCAGAAGGGAGTGGTGGTGGTTCGTGACGCGTGTCTGGGGTCTCATCGCGCCCTGCTGGGCATGAATGTAATTTCCGAATGCTGGGAGGAGCTGTTCCAGAGTAGGCCGGCCCGAGCAACTGCGACACTTGAGGGCAGAGAATGGGAGCGCATTAGAGCTGACTGTCGCCGAGTTCGCCTGACTGAACAGCAGGAGGACCGGGAGAGCACTGGAAGAGTGGCTTGCCGCTATGCTTTGTCCATTCCGGCTCGAAGCGAGGCGATGGTCTGGGTCAGGGTACCCCCTAGACTTTACCACCCGGACGAGTGGGTGCTGGTGGAACCGCACGACGATGGTCCTAAGGTGGAGGTGGCCAGAGGACTGGCGTCCGCCCAAGGAGGTCGAATCCGGGTGAGAGTCCGAAACACGAATCCTTTTCCGATCCAACTGTATCGTCATCAGTGTCTGGCCCGAGTTACCTCGGTGAAACCCCAGCAAGTGCAAGAGCCAGGAGGAGTCAAGTTCAGCCAAGTAGGTCCAACCGTAGTGGAGGTTGCTTTGGTGCAGACGGGGATGCACAGAAGAGAGGCTGGAGAAGGACTACCGGCCCATCTCGGAGGTGAGTCCCTACGGGGAGAAGGGCTGGAGGAGGATCAGACAAGACGGCTCGAGGCTTTCCTATCAAAGTGGCCACAGTTGTTCTCCACCCACGACGAGGACTATGGGTGTACTAGCATCGTGAAACATCAAATTCCCACTGGAGAAGCTATGCCTAGTAGAGAGCGCTACCGACCGGTACCCCCGACATTATACTCTGAGGTTCGTGCTCTTATGCGAGGGATGCTGGATAGAGGGATCATCCGCGAGAGCAACAGCCCTTGGGCGGCCCCGATCGTTCTGGTGAGGAAGAAGACAGGTGCATGGAGATTCTGTGTGAATTATCGGAGGTTGAATCGAGTGACGAAGCGGGATGCTTTTCCATTGCCTCGAGTCGAGGATTCCCTGACGAGTCTCACACGGGCGGCCTGGTATTCCACACTAGACTTGGCGAGCGGATACTGGCAGGTACAGGTGGACGAGCGGGACCGGGAGAAGACGGCCTTCACGACCCCCTTTGGGTTATATGAGTGGGACCGGATGCCGTTCGGCCTCTGCAACGCCCCTGCCACGTTCCAACGGCTAATGCAGCGCTGTTTAGGGGGCCAGTTGATGGATACCACTCTTGTGTACCTGGATGACGTGATTATCTACTCCCCCGACTTTGAGTCTCACCTTCAGCACCTTGAGCAGGTGTTCCACTCTCTTGAAAAGTACGGGCTGAAACTCCAACCGGATAAATGCCAATTTTTCCGGAAGGAGGTAAAGTTCCTGGGCCATATAGTGAGCACTGCAGGAATTGCGGTGGACCCAGAGAAGGTGTCGGCTGTACAGGCGTGGGCTGCCCCAAAGACCGTGCGCCAGGTCCGATCTTTCCTCGGCTTCGTAGGGTACTACAGGCGATTCATTAAAGATTTCTCTAAGATCGCCAAACCCATGAACCAGCTGCTGGGTGGAACGGGACACGCCAGGGGCCGAGGGTCCCCGGCGATTCAGTGGGATCCGGCATGCGAGACCGCCTTCCAGAGGCTCAAGCAGGAGCTATTACAAGCACCCATTCTGGCATACGCTGATTTCACACAGCCCTTCATTCTTTACACTGATGCTAGCCATCTGGGCCTGGGGGCTGTCTTAGCTCAGAGACAACAGGAGGAGGAGAGAGTTGTTGCTTATGCTAGTCGGAGTTTACATCCCGCGGAGAGGAACGATGCCAACTATAGTTCCTTCAAGCTCGAGTTACTGGCCATGAAGTGGGCGCTCAGTGAGAAGTTCAAAGATTACCTATGGGGATCAAAGGTAACCGTGGTGACCGACAACAATCCGCTGGTACACCTGCAAACCGCCAAGCTGGGGGCGGTGGAACAGAGGTGGGTGGCGCAATTGGCCAACTTTTATTATCAGCTTCAGTACCGGCCAGGAAGGGAACATACCAACGCTGACGTGCTGTCTAGGTGGCCTGAAGGAGGGCCGGAAGATCCGAGATCCATGCTTGAGGTAGACCGCGACGAGGGAATGATGGTGGGCATTGTGGAGGCACCGGGACAACCACCGGAGGAGCCGCCTGCAAGTTGGGGATGGGACCCACAGCTCTGGAGGATGTTGCAGGGTGAGGATGAGGACCTGTTACTGGTCCGGGCCTGGTTGGGACAGGGCAATTGGCCGGAGGGCGTGGAACGTCGGGCTCAAACCCGAATTGTGAGAGGCCTGCTGGGCCAGAAGGAGAGGCTCCATCTGAAGGAGGGGGTGATTTGCCGGTCCCTCCAGGACTCGCACTCGGGTGACCCGGTCTGTCAGGTAGTGGTCCCCGAGGGGAGGTGTCACGCTCTGCTGGAGGCTTATCACACCAGGCTTGGTCATCAAGGGCAGGAGAGGACGATGGCACTCTTACGACGCCACTTCTACTGGCCTGGGATGGAGGGGACTACGAGGGCTTACCTGCAGGGCTGACCGCGCTGTACCTTGTTTAAAGCCGGGAAAGTGCCTCGAGCTCCAATGGTCCCCATTCGAGCCAAAGCACCGATGCATATCATCGCTATGGATTATTTGACGTTGGGTAGGCCGGTCGACCAGATTCAAAACATCTTAGTGATCACGGACCTGTTCACTAAATATGCCTGGGCCATCCCAACTCTGGACCAAACCGCCATCACCACCGCTAATGCCCTGTGGAGGTACGTCATCCAGCCCTTCGGGTGTCCTGAAAGTGTTCCATTCGGATCAAGGGCCAAATTTTGAATCCAGGGTAGTGCATGAGTTGCGCCAACTGTATGGATGTAGGAAGACCCATACGACGCCCTATCATCCTCAAGGGAACGGAGGGTGTGAGAGGTTTAACCAGACGCTGATCGGTCTCTTGGGGACCCTGGAAGGCGACCAACAGGGACATTGGGTTGACAACCTCCCGGCGATGGTACAGGCGTACAACAACAGCATTCACAGCACGACCGGTTATGCACCGACTTACCTGATGTTCGGAAGGCATGTGAGGCTACCAGTTGATCTACTGTTGGGGACTACGGCCGCTGAAGAGGGAGGCAGCGTAACGGGGTGGGTGATCAGACATCATCAACGCCTTAACTTAATAAAGAAAACTGTTATTCCTTTATTCTCTGGTCTGTCTGGTCCTTGACACGTTCCTCGAGGTGGTACCCGGTTTCCAGGGGTGGGTGCAGTCTGGCTTGGCCCACCCCGACCTGTGACACAATCGTTGAATTAATCCAAAAATCCGTAAAATAATGCAGTTTTTTACTGTTGCTTACCTGTCGAGAGCGGTCGAGAGTCTCCACTGGAGTGGAGATTGGAAATCCCTCAATCATCGCGTGTTTTCTTCTTTCCGCGCATGCGCAGATTCCTTTCTTCAAGGACTAAATTTTACTTGATTTTTTAAAAACTTTCCTTCAAGTACTTAATTAATGCATGTAAATATGCCAGAGAGTCAGAAGTCAATTTTACTTGTCTGTTGAATGTCTAATATTTACAAGTAAAAAATTAGTATATAATTAGCAGTGTTTCCCCTACCATTATATAAGGGGGGCGCCCCGCCCTCCTAACGGCTCCCCCCGCCCCCCTTGAAGTCAAGTAAATTTGATTTGATTTTCTTTATAGCGCCAGATTACAATTTGTTATTTTATTTAAAAAAACTAAATAGCCCTTAAGTAATATGTTAGTTATCTTATTTCCACGATGGCATGTCTTTTCTGTCTGTGTTTGCGCGTTTACAATTATCCCAATGAGTGCGCAAGCGCGCACACTCACACACAAACACTTGCGTCAAATACAGATTCCCAGCTAACAAAAAAAGGTCCCCAGAACGTCCCCTAAATGGCCTGTGCGAACGTCCCCCCGAACGTCCCCATGTGGAGTCCGCTTGATGTCCCGCGGACGTTCGCAAAGACGTCCTCCGTACGTTCAAGAGGACATTCATAGGACCACCAGCGGCCATTCGGAACGTTTAGGGGACTTTCGCGTTTAGTCCCCTGAATATAATTTTATTTTATTCTACTTCTGGCTAACCAAAGAAAACAGACACGTTGTAAGGAACAAAGTAAATGTATTTTATTTGAACAATTGTAAAGGTGTTGTGCTCTTTCCGTGTGTGTGTGTGTGTGTGTGTGTGTCTTCAAATGCGCTGTGTGTTTGTCGTCAGCTGTGGGGTTAGTCCGATGGGAATTCCCCTTGGCTTTCTACCTAAAACAACAAAATGAACACATTCAGTAGTGTTATGATTTTATATGTCTATATAATATATCCATGTGAAATATAAAGTCATCTCATCTTAACAGATAACGTTAGCTTCGTAGTGTTAGCATAACGGTTAGCAGCGGTACACGGCGGACAACTGCAGCAAACGCTTTAAAAGGTAACATTTTCATATAATTTAAAGATGGACAGTGGTTACGGTAACTAATGTATACTAATCTAAAAATTAAAAATACCTTTTAGACAGACGAAAGAGAAAACACAAGGCTGCGTCTGAGGAGGACCGTCAACCGTCACTACGCAGCTGAGCGTTGCCATGGATACATGCTGCGTACCATAACATAAGGAATGACGTCACTCGCTTAGGTGCACTTGATCGTCACTTGCTTGTTTCTCCCAGTGTAGCTATATTACACTTTTTTTTGTTATTTGAGCTGCATGTGCTATCAGTCTTAAGTGCAATAAGTGGAATAATATTTTTCCTAAAATAACTTCTTTTGAATAAAACCCGTCACCTTCGCCTGACCAACAGTTTGATAATTTAGGATAGGATATAGGACAGTTAGGATAATTTTATTTGTCTTACCTGTATTATTTTCCACTTTCTTCCCAGAAATGTGCTTTTCCATTCTTCATGTTTTCTGAAGTCGATACATTCTTTTAGAGCTCTGTCCTGGGATTCAACCTTATTTTCTTCATGCATGAATGTAAATTGTAGCTTATATTCAATTGAATCAAGTATCATGTTTTTGATGTTTAAATTAACGCTGAAAACAGACTCGTGATTTGATTACATCTTTAATTAGTGATAGAAGTTACTAAGTAGCATTAAGTTATTATCTTAACATTAACATTAAAACACTAACATTTTTAACATGAACTTAATTTTACAATTAATTCAAATAATATGTTTACTATAGTTTATTTGCATTTATATTTTAGCTTAATTATTCTTTTGTCTGAGTTGCAAGGTGTCAGGTCTGATGATAAAAGCAAACGCATGGGTGACTGGATTTTGCAAGTGTTGTCATGGAAATGGCAGGTGAGGGACGAAAAAGGGACGTTCGTAAACTGGCCCGGACAAATGTCCTCAGAACGTCCGTCAGCGAACGTTACAAAGCGGACCAAATGCGAACGTCATCGGAATGTACTTTAAAACGAATGCTTAATTCGTGGTTCATTATTACTAATGAAAACACATCAACAATAAAGATAGTACAAGGACAAATTATATTTAACATTAATGAAGTGAACTTTAAATTCAATATTAGGCCTAGAGCAGAACAAATTCATACATTTAAAACACTGCAATCACTTGACGCCATTGAACGGCTACTATCGTGCAAAAACTGCAACCAATCCATTATTCAGGATTAAAATTCGATAAGATTAGTTCAGTATTACAGTCATTAAATCATTATGAATTCAAATTTGATCACCTTATATGCATAGAGGAAGGATAGCTGCTGAATCACCACGAGAGGATAACATCCCAGTGTTGTTGATGCTGAAATTTGATTTACTTTACAGATTTATTCAGAAGTGTTTATGTCCAGGTAACATGTCCAGTTACTGGAGTGAACGAAGAACAATTAAAAGAGGAGTTGAGCAAGACTTGCAAAATCTGAAGTCAGCATCTATAGAGACAGATGAAAGCACTGAGGAGACACTTGACTGTTTTAACATAAGCAATTTTGTGCAAGTGGCTCTTACAATTCCAGAGTCTAACAATAGAGTGGAGTCAGTGGATGATGTCACACTAAGCAGCAGTGAGGAAAGAGATAGTGAGAGCTTTGCTGGGAACACAGAGGAGAGCAATGATGAAAGCATAGACGAGGAGGAGGAGGATGATATAAGAGCATTACTTTCTGATTGGGCAGTCAGGAAACAAATTCCACATAATCATCATTGACTGAACTACTCAAGATTTTGTGCACCAAACTACCTGAATTAGGTCTTCCTAAAGATTCACGGACTTTGCTGAAAACAGAATCAGTGGTGGAAATGAAAGAAGTCTCTGGGGGGACTTATTTTCATGCTGGCATTGAACATGGTCTGTTGTCTCAACTCACAACATTAGTTCATCCAATGTGGTCTGAGTCCGTGTCCCTGCAGGTCAATATAGATGGCCTTCCTCTATACAAGAGCTCAAACTCTCAATTCTGGCCTATTTTAGGCCTAGTAGAAAACTACAAGGACGGGGTCCAGACAAACAAGTTACCATTTGTCATTGGGATGTTTTTTTGGGGAAAGAAACCAGCCAGTCTTGATTACTTACAAGACTTTGTTGAGGAAATGCAGCAACTTGAAAAAGAAGGTTTCTTCTTTAAAGACAGAAATATTAAAGTCCAGATTTCTGCCATTGTTTGCGACGCACCAGCAAGGGCCTTCATCAGAAATTCTAAAGGTCACAATGGTTACTATGGATGTGACAAATGCAGTCAAAAGGGAGTTTACTACAATAACCGTATGACCTTCCCAGAAACAGCAGCCTGTCTGAGGTCCAACCATGACCATTTTGAGTCTTTTTCTGAGGACTCACACTACAGTGGGAAAACACCTTTAGAGCCACTGTCCATTGGTTTGGTGACATCATTTCCTCTTGACTACATGCACCTTGTATGTTTGGGCGTGTTACGGTCTCGGACCTGTCAGCTCCTCCTTCTTTGCGGTCTGCCTGTTTGTTAAGTCTCCCCTATAGGTGAGCGGAGCACAGGTGTGGCGTGTTGCGGGTGATTGCTCCAGGACCGCGTGTGCTTGTTTCCAGTATCCTGGGTGTTAAAAGCTCTCCAGACCTGGTTGAAGGAAGCCGCCGCTTCTCCTTCTCTCCTGCACCGTTTTGCTGAATTTGTTTCTTTTTGCATGACACTTCATATACCCTGATTGCATACGTTTTCGTTTCTTAAGTTTAACACTTACACTGACTTTATTTACTTTACGTTGCTCTTTCTTTATCTTTAATAAATATATTTTTGAAATCAAAGAATCTGCGTGGTCTCCCCTCTCTGTTGCATAGCCCGGCACAGGCTGTATGTAACAGGCGTTACACGTAAACTAATATCTCTATGGCAGAAAGGGCCACTGAAGACTCGTTTAGGCCCAACGTTTGTCAGAAATGTTTCTGCACAACTGACAGAGCTACGGCCTCATGCTCGTGCACTGGGAATAACTGTGTCCAGCTGAAAAACAAGGATGTTGTCGTAGTGCAAAACCTGGTGGTCGAGGAACATGGAGAAACTTGCATTGTGTACACCACATTCAGGAACAAGGCCGATCTTTTTGTCTATCCCCTGCCATCATCACAGCTTGACATTTTCCTTCTCTCTGGACTGAAGGATGAACTCCTTTTCACCCAAGCCACAAATGTGCAACGCAAGTGTGTGCTTCTTCCGTGCAAAGAGGACTTTGCTGGTCTGCCGTTACTCCATTTGTAGGATGTAAGGCACCTGTAAAAAAAGAAAGAAAGAAAAAAAGCTCTGTAAAAAGTTTAACTACTACAAATAAAGTATAACTCCTACATTTATCTGTAAAAAGGTGTGTATGTCATAAGATATGTTGAAATTGAGTTTGTGAAATATTTTGTGAAATTGATTGACCCATTTCACCTTTTTGTTCACAGTTCAATGTTTGCTGTGGTCAATTTCCCGAATGAAGAGGACAGTTTAGCTGTCATCCCAGAAAACTGGTGCACCAAGGAGGGATGTTATTGGCCTCCATACAAGAGCCAAGAGAGGTTAAAGAAGGCAGTGTTGTTTTGTGAAAAGCCAGACACTGACACATGGGAGATACACCCATTTGTTTTACTGAAAAAGAAAAGTGAGTGTTTTAAAGTAATATCAAATACTATAGTCTAGATGGAAATAGGGGACCCCCGGCTTTTTTTATGCCACCTGATTTTGTTAAATCCTTAAAGTGTCTATTTTCAGAATCTGCCAGGTACCAAGCTGAAATAATGTCCCAAAGGCTTCATTGTTAACCCTTTGCTGCACCCGACCGGAACCCGAAAAATCTAAAAATTATATAGAAAGTGGCATAACATTTTAAGTAAACAACATACAGAGACAAATGAACACATTTTCCCATACAATTCTAACCCCAGGAATTTAATGGAATGGTTATTTTTGACATTTGACAACATATTGACCCTATTTCTGGACAAAAATAGCAAAAAATGGCCAAATATGTGTAGAGGATCAACTATATTTTCGTTTTCTCAAGCGCATAGGGTGATTTTTTTTTTTTTTCCACAACCTGTTATTTCTTTATCATTCAAGTGTCTATTTTAAGATTAAATTGGGTACCAAGCTGAAATAATGTCCAAAATGCTTTATTTTTAACCCTTTGCACCAAACCCGAAAAATCTAATGTGATATAAAGTGCCATAACCTTTGATGTAAACAACTCACAGAGACAAATGGACACATTTTTCCATACAATTCTGACCCAGGGAAATTGTTATTTGTTATATTTTACAACATCGTGACCATCTATGGTCAAAAACAGCAAAAAAAGCTAATTTGACAACTTTTTTATTATACTAATAGCAGCCTGAAATGGGGTTTATTTTAACCTTTTACTGCACTTATCCTGAACCTGAAGAAATTTAAAATAGCTTTACATTTGAAGTAAACAAAACAAAGCAAATTAACTTTAAAAAAAAAAAAAAACTACAGAAAAAATTCCAAAAAGGTCCAAAAAGTTGACTAGCTGCTGTAATGGGAATTTTAATTTTCACACTCTAGGTGTGCTCCTGATTTTTCAATATAATGATTAATGTGAACACTGTGAGACAAAGGGGGAGACAGCTGAAAAGGGAACCTCTGACCCCTTGGGATCAGAGGTGGTCCCATTTGGGACTTCTGAGTTTGTAGGAATAAACTCAGCAGGATTAGGTCACTAGCAGAGAAACCTTCCCTTGTTTAGATAAGGGCCTGTGAGCAGAAGACCTTGAAGGTACTATAAAGGCTCCTCTGCCCTCCCTCCCTTCGTCGCACTTGTTCCACAGACTGTACTAATGACTTCTGTGTGGCAACTGGGCCTTCTTGCAAGAATAAAATACTTTTTTAATGATCATTTGAATTTCAGAGTGTCTCTTACGCAGTTGATGATTGTTTAATGAAAAATTGCCACTACAATTTTGGTGTCAGAATTGGGATGAGTTTTCCTTGAGGGCTTTCCGGGTCTGATCAGCGGACGGTGGAGGGAAACCGCCCTGAAAGCAACAGGCTTCAGTCTCACCTCGAAAAATATTGAGAGAAGGAGAACCAGCCGCTTCAGGCCCGGGAGGACTTCCAGAGGGAACTCAAAAAAGAACCCAAGTGGCGACAGAAAAATCTCTGGTAAGAGACAGTAAATTCATTTACTTTTGGGGATTTGAAAAGAATTTCTTTTGAAAAATGTTATGGTGAACCATAATGGCTGTATTTGAATAACTGAAACTAAAGCTGTGGTACGAGGAAGGGGGGGCTTTTTGAAGCCGCGAGTACTCGTGACTAGGAAACTAATTCAAGGAGCTGAAATAATTGATCAAGGGAAGGAAGTTTTTAAAAAGGGCAGGAATTGAGACCTCACAGGTCAAGGAATTTCCAGGCCGAAACTGGGCCATCCGGAGAAATATTGAGAGTAAGCGGAAATTAATTTCAACCCTTCTAACTTTGGGTGAAAAGTTGGTTAAAGCGCGCTGAAAATTGAAAACCCACAGGCCGTAGTGAAAGAAAAAACAGCCATCATGGGAGCATCTAAGGGGCTGTTTACACCTGGCCACTTCATGCGTTTTCTCAGATCGGATAGCTATCTGATTTATCAAAACGATTCCATTTACACCTGATCACATAAATGTGTTTTTGCGAAACGGATTTAAATCCGATCTTCAGTTCCCGCGCTATATGCAGATTTAATGGAGTGCACGTCACCAAAAGCAACAGATATGAGCAGCATTTTTTTGATGATCATCTAAAATTTCAAAATCAAAGACCGCAATAAGAGAGAGCAGCAACAGCCCTGGTAAGATCATTTCGTTTCTTTTACTTTTAATGATGATGATTGTGTGTTAAGCGTCTGCGACTTACTTTCACTTTGATTTGCGATAGTTTGCACGTTGGCTTGATGAATAGATGCTCAGCTTCTCATCTGCGGTGACGCGCGTGTTCCAGTAGCGTCGTCATATCTGGCTATAACATTACATATAGCCTATAACACGCTCTCACAAGTTTATTTTTTAGCATTTTTGGGAGGAGTACAATTTACATATGTGGTTTCAACAACCAGATGCATTTACACTTGTCCAGTTTCGTCTGGAATGCGGCCCAGACCTCCTCCTGAAGTGGTTTGAGCGATCGGATTCAAATCCGTCTCGAATGCGTTTCGGAGGGCATTTACACCTGGTCTTTTCATGATCGGATAGCTATCCGATCTGAGAAAACGGATGAAGTGGCCAGGTGTAAACAGCCCCTAACAGTAAATATTGCACACCAGTGTACTGTGCAATGAAGAAAACTATGGGGAAAAGGGCATGTTAGACATAGGAAAGTTGTGCCTGTGCAAAACATGTGTAAAAAACTGTGAAGCAATGGTTGAATGTTGGTTTGAATGAAAAGCAGAGTGAAGTATGTGAAAAGTCTGTTCCCACGGCACCTGAAAGTGTGTGCGTGAAGTAAATGTGGGAATGAGGGAAAAAAGAAATCATGTGAAACAGCAGAGATAAGTGGGACTGAGAAAATAATGATAACATTAAGTTGAACCATTTGATAGAGGAATACTGTTTCCAACCAGTGCTAATGAAATTGATGGCATTTAGTACAAATTTTATACTTTATGACGAGTCCTGAAACAAACAGTGAGACAGAAGAGAGCAAACGTTGTAAGCAGCTGTGCTCTGAAGCTTTGACTTCAAAGAAATGTGAAGTTAAAAAACGAAAATGTTTAGTGAAAACCCCTTAGAATATGTTGAATGATTTTCTGTGCAGTTTATGAAAATGAATGTGCTGCCAATGATAATGATGAAGATTATGATTTGGCTGTTGTGATTGAATCCACACTGGTGGACTGTAAAAGAATACAGAGAACTGCTTATCAGTGGCTGTGTTTACATTCCTGATGGGGACACACTGCTTCAAGGGTGTGCAGTAAGTTGGAGCCGTTTGAAAGCTCAATGATCAAACTATAGGCAAAGAGAGTGTTTTAATTATGGTCAGCGGGGCCATTTAGCCCGTAATTGTAAATGGACACTCAGAAAAGAAAGTGATAACGTGAAAGTGACGTGTATTAATGTGGGTTTGAAAGTAGAACAGTATTTAAATGACGATATTAAAGTTTTCGTCTGAGAAAGAACTAAGAATGTGAACGCAGTGCTAAAGTAAGTGAAAAGAACGTGCAAGTAAATAAGGGAGAAAAGAAAGTTAAAGGAAAGTTGATAGATGGAAGTCGTAAGAAGATTGAAGATTAAAAGAAGGTTGAAAGATTTAAGTCTTAAGGGAATCCTTTTGAAGGAAAGAGCTAGTGAATTGATGAATACAGGTTGATGTAAAATTACAGATAATGACTAAAAATATGAGTTGCAAAATACATAAAAGTAACTAAGGGATGATTGTGTGTTAATGAAACACTTTTAGAAAGGGTTTAGATGATATAGACTACGTTTACATGCAGCCAATAACCCGTTCAAAACCGGGATATTAGCAATAACCCGGTCGCGCACGGCCATGTAAACACCGGCAAAAACCCGGATATGCTCATTTCCGGGTTTTTAAAAACCCGGATATTACCCCTGGGGTACCCCTTTTCTAACCCGAATATTTGGTCATGTAAACGCGTATCGGCATATCCCCATCAAAAGGAACATTGATTTGTGTTCTGCGCATGTTCTATTCGCAAGGAATCTTGGTCTTTTGAGTAGAGACGGCGCATACAGAAACCCGCGTGCAGTATACCGGAAGTAAACAAGAAGTAGAGGTTAACATGGCGAGACGCAGCACAGCAACACACTTTTGGAGCGAGGAGGAAAGCGCAAACAAAGGCGATCGCTATCTGCCCCGAACTATTCATTATCCGGGTGCTGCTGCTGCTGCTGTTGTCTTTGGATACAGGAAGAAGAATCGGAAATGACGCATATTGCGTCTTAAGGTTGTCCGTACGTCCTGACGCTAACCGTGCGTCGCCGTTTACATCGGGATATTCCCAACTGATTACAAATTCCATGTATAGTAGTAACTCTCTCTGCTCACGCATGTAAACGGGTTATTCCGAATGTTTCAGAAACCCAAATAGTGACCCTTACCCGACCATAACCCGGATATTGGCTGCATGTAAACGTAGTCATAGAGAGACTAATCTCACGGATGATTTACAATGACAACTTGTATTAGAATGTATCACAAGCAGAGAGGGCAGCCTCAAAGTTAGTGAGAATCCTAATTGCAGATTGATAAACTCCTAGAAAAAAACATTGAAGTAATTGAGAACTTGACAACTAAAATTGAGATGAAATGTGATCAAATAAGTAGAAGCAGTATTACTGGATTAACAGTTGCTAAATGTAAAATGTGTAGAAAGGCATCTGATTATACAAACAGCTTGTTAGTGTCTTGAACGTGGAGGAATAGTTGACCATGAAAGAACTAGGAGCAGATGTTTTGCTTTCAAAAGATAAGCTTGTGATTGGCTGAAACAGTTTGCTTATCTGAATCTGGTGTGTGCTGTGGCTGAGACGTCCAGTGCGACAGAGACACGATCTGAGAGGAAATTTGTAATGTCTAAATTCCCTGATGTGGGCAAAAGACAAATATAAAAATTATGTTTATTTGAAAACGCATGTAATTTCTGGCAAAGTTAAAAGATGGTAGATAAAGTTTGATTTTAGAAGTTGATGAGAGTCCAGTGTACCAGTCCTGAATGCCTCAGAGTCTCTCTCATTCAATGTCAGCTAAAGGCTGTTATCTGAGCCTGTGTCATAATATAGTAAGGCACAGTGTTTCAGTTGAAAAATCATAGACATGGAGATGTTAAAAGAAATAATGTTACAGGATTTTATATTTAGAGGGCATATGTTTTAAAAGTAAAACTGAATGACTTTAAAGAAGTTTTTAAAAATAATAATAACCTTAAATGATAGAAGGTTACGTTTTGACTAGTTTATTTTAGGCCCAGTAACTTCTTTGTCTGATCTTAGCTTCCACCATGATACAGGGCCGATGGCTCCGGCTACAGACGTAGATGTACACTGAATGGACGGAGTATAAGCTCAGTACTGAGATTTTGCTGATCTGAAGATGTTTAATGGATTTTAGAGATTAAATACTGCTGTTAGTAACCTGTCTCCCTCTGTTAACACCAGGCACGTGCACACATAGACATCAAAGGGGGCTTGAGCACCTGCCCTTTTTATTCCTGGAGAGAAAGTGCCCTTTTTTCTGGGGTGCTTTTTTTCTATTTTTGAAAAATAATATATATTCCTGTTTGCGCACAGCTTCCCTGTCAAACAAATATATTTACTGAAGAATAGTATATCTAAATATCAGGTCCGTCCAAGTGATCTGAGGGCGCGCGCGCATCCTGGTGTGTGACGTGTACGCAGACTGGTGCATAGATATATACACTAGATATCGCCTTGTCTACGGCAGGTCATTGGAACGAATGTCTTTAAGGCGACATCTAGTGTATATATCTATGCACCAGTCTGCGTACATGTCACACACCAGGATGCGCGCGCGCCCTCAGATGTCAGATCACTTGGACGTGGCAGTGTTATAAGAGCTAAAAACGATATAAATACTATTCGTTTTCTCACACAAACCGCTCGTTTCGTGTCTTAGGCCATCAATGTGTACTTACGATGGGGAATTGTTTAATTTGGACGATGGGGAATTGTTTTAATTTGGACTCTGTGCATGCTCTTTGAGACGTGACCATAAAACCTGCATTATATGACTGACAGACAAGAACGGTTCGACCTAAATATCAAAATTTAAACTACTGCGGAAAAAAGACACCTACATCTTGGATGCCCTTGAGGTAAGCTAAAACATACCAAAATTTAATTTCAAAGTGAACTATCCCTTTAACTAGTTGACGCCTAATTTGCATACAAGAACGTCCCCAGTTAATGACTTACATCAAGAGTCTTTCCCCCTGAAATTTAGAAATATAAATTGGTGAATTTAGAAGAAATCTACAGATGCAAACAGATGGAGGATACACTCTAAAAAATGTAGTAAATCTGAGTAACTGCATCTGGTACATTAATACATAAAACTGAGTAGAAATAAGTTAACATTAAACATTAAAAATAACAATATTTATAAACTTTTTATTTATGAGTAATTTAACTTTTTTTATTTCCTCTAAACCTTTATAAAATAGTATTCCATACAACCACATACATGACATTGGCTTTTATTGAATTTTTACTCAATTATTTTGGTAAGTTTAATTCAAACATTTAAGTAAGATTTTCAGAGATTTTATTAAGTTAATAAAGTTAAATATTTCTGTAATATTTACTAAGCCACAGAATATTTTTTAGAGTGTAGTAGGTTTAAAACAAACTCCATCTAAATGTGGATTTTGAAGGTTTTATTTGATGATGATGATACAGTCCTCCCTCAAATGTGAAACTAAGTCCATGTCAGTCACCATCAGTTATTGTGTATGAGTGTGTGTGTGTGTGTGTACATGCATAAACATCTACAGGGACATGGCCCCAGAAGGTTGCCGCTGTAAGGGAGGAAGGAGAGACAACCAGGGAATGGAAGTAACAGATTTTATTTTGAAGTAGAAGACCTTTTTTTGTAATAATTTTATTAAATTGCTGTATTTTTGTATTTTGTCAATCATTTTTGCAGTGATTTTTTTCAGTAAAGTTAACAAAATAGCAGCAACAGCCCTCTTCAGTTTAGAGTGAATATTTGTGTTGATTTTAAAGTGTTATGTATTCTGATAACACCAAAATAATTAAAATGATGTAGTGCCTTGTGCAAAAATAAACAAATTATTAGTAAAACACGCCCCTCTGCTTGATGCAGTTATTTAGGTTATTCTAAATATATACTTGAAACTAGTAGTATAGAAAATGTTTTCAAAACATGCACATTGTGGAATGGTTTCCTTTGCTGCTCTATAAACCTAACCTAGTGAATACTAAGGAGACCATGGTTTCTGTGTGAACTGATTATTTTGTAGACATCTTTTGAAAATGAAACAATTGCGTGAGTTTGAGGAAGATAAAATTAATTAACTTTTTTAATTAATTTTTTAAAAAGGAAGTCAGAGTTGCGTTAATATGTATACTTTTTTGTTTATAAAAAAAAAAAAAAAAAAACGTAATTATGAGAAGTGCCCTTTATTTCACTTGAGCCCCTGCCCCTCAAAATGTCTGTGCACGTCCCTGGTTAACACTATTAGGCAACCTGATGGCTCTGGTGACTCTTGAATGTGACTTTCCTGAGCTCCAGAAAACAGCTGAGTTCTGTTGAAGAAAACTGATTGCGTGATGATGAAAAAAAGAAAATGAAAATAACCGCGATGACCAGTATGCATGAGGTGTATATCCGATGACGGGTAAGATTCTCCAAAGGCTTTAAAAGGATGGACGCCCAAAGCAGGATTGCATCGCTGCTGGGCGCTTTGCCAAATAGAGAAGGCAGGTGTTTTTATATGTGAGAAAGGTATGAGAGTTGAACGCTGAAAGACTGCACTAGCCACCAGCATCAGCAGGTCACTGAGAGGGGAGATGCTGTGCCGACGAGTCATGGCAGTCTGACCCGCAAAATGTGAGTTCCTCTATACCACTCACCAGAAAACCGCGTTTCCATCACTGCAACGATGCCAGGGGACACACCCTGATGGAGATTAAAGATAAAGAGCTAACGGGAATGGGCTTTCAAGAGCCAGCTGAGACCATGAGGTGATTGTCATTATTTGTTGTGGAGACAGTAACAAAACTTAATTTATGTCAGGAACATGATGCTGGTTGTCTTATGGGCAAGGGAAAATTATAGTGTTGATATTGAAATAAGATGGTTTTAACTCCTGAAGGTCATTAGACATGTTGGTGGCTAAAGATGAAGACAGCTTTTGTGGATTCAAGAAAAGTCTGGATATAGCATAATGGTCAAAGGTTATTGTAATGAATTTATTATTATGTTTTGTCTAAATTACAGTCTTAGGAGGCTGTTGAAAAGATTATTTGTGAATAGTGAGAGAGACTGAACGTGGAGGAAGGGTACTCTGTCTGTCTTTCTGTTATCGGCCTGCTAAAGCAAGCTGAAGCAAAATAATGATAATGAACCAAAACAACCCAGCTGACTTTTCTAAGAGAAAATGAATAATGAACAGACGTGCTTTGAAACTGGTTAAGAGACCATGTAAAATTAGATAAAAGCTACAGGAAGCTAAAGTTTACAATCTTATTATAAACGTTAATCTTTTTAGGAAAAGACGTGAATATGAGTGATTTATAGTCAGGTATGTGTGTGTGTGTTTGAGGGTGAATGGACTAGGTCTTGGTAAGTCTGAATAGTGTCTATGTATGTGTCATTAACCTCTGGAACGAGAGTTTTATCATTACAGATGGGTTAAGGCAAATGACAAATTTGAAAGAAATTTGGTCATCAAGCTCTGTAGATTATTGTGAACAAAGGGAGGAGAATGTTGTTTGACTGATACTGACACCACGACCTGACCTGATAGAAACAATTGATGACTTTGACATTGGAGAATGTTTGTAGATGACTTGCTTAAAAAGGTTACAATTACAACAATAATTACAATTTCAGCAATATTTCTGCAAAAAAAGTACTCTTTCTTTGTAAAAAAAAAAAAAAAGATTATAGGCCTACATTTTATCATATGTATTCATTAGTTTGAATATAGCCAACATTGGAACATCTTAGTCTATGACTTTATTTTTGACAAAATAGTATTTTATATATATGAGCAGAAAAGCTTATTTGATGTGACAGTATATTCTACAGTAAAAACTGTACCCAAATCTAGTCAACAAAATATTGTCTTTCATACTTTGCCTGACTGTAACGTTGTTTTTATGAAATATTAGGGCATAGCCTATAAATGTTAATTTGCAGTTTAATACGTTGCTTATACAAATACATTTTATTTCAACATATTTCAGTCGATTTTTACTCATCTCAGTAGGCTCTAGCAAAGCAGTTTATTCACACACAGACGCGCGATTCATATTTAGGCTAAACAGTCTTTACAAATATGTACCCTTCATTCATCTCACAGAAACGCGATTCATATTTAGGCTAAACAGTCATTACAAATATGTACCCTTCATTCATCTCACAGAAACGCGATTCATATTTAGGCTAAACAGTCTTTACAAATATGTACCCTTCATTCATCTCACAGAAACGCGATTCATATTTAGGGTAAACAGTCTTTACAAATATGTACCCTTCATTCATCTCACAGAAACGCGATTCATATTTAGGCTAAACAGTCTTTACAAATATGTACCCTTCATTCATCTCACAGAAACGCGATTCATATTTAGGCTAAACAGTCTTTACAAATATGTACCCTTCATTCATCTCACAGAAACGCGATTCATATTTAGGCTAAACAGTCTTTACAAATATGTACCCTTCATTCATCTCACAGAAACGCGATTCATATTATAGAAACGCGATTCATCTTTTTGTTTACATAGGCCTACACTAACGTTATTCCATAACGTTATTCCACATTAACACTTGAGAAAGGATAACTTAGCCTACCTCACTCCTCAGCGGGATCTGCTCCTCATATCAGCACGGAAAATTTTCTCCATAAGGTAGGCTATATTATGCCTCTTTGTTTACAGTTGATGTGGGCGTTTCACAGACTGAAATGGTTCTCAGAATTTGCGTTTGAATAGCACGCGCTCTCCGGGGCGTGGTCAAATTACTGTGAATCATCTCGTAATGAGCTCGACTGGAGTCGCTCTCTTTTTATACAGATTACAGAAGCTGATAATATTTGTTTTTTATATAAATTACTTCATTTAAAAGCTGCGATCTCAAGCTTTATGCCCGTGGGTCTGTTTCCCTGTTTGACTGAATTTTCGCGGAGTTATAGATCATTTTCGAACGCGTTTCAAATGGGAGTTTACTGACAGAGAGAAGGCAGAAATCGCATCATGTTAGTTTTTCTTTATTTGTCAAAAAGCAAAACACTTTATTTTTATTGTGAGTATACAGAAAAAAAATAGAAACTGAACAGGATCGATTGATGTATTACACGAAAATGAAAGATCAAAATTAACAAAGCATTTTGTGTTTATTTTTCATTGCTAAAAAAAAAAACGAGCAAAACGCGCGGGCGCGTTTTTGGTCCCCAGAGGGTTAAGAGACCAAAATAACAGGCCTGAATAGCAGTGAGACTCAGGGCCAGTGCCCTTCAAATTATTAGATAAGAAGATGAGATTGTGGCTTACGTAATGTTTTGTTTCAGAGGCAGAGAAGGATGTCTGGAGGAAATTAGGCTGAAGGACAACGTTTGGGTTAGTTTACCCAAACACCATTGTTAAATTGATGCACGAGTTGTGCATCATGCATCAAAAGGGGGGATGGTAACAGTTGCCATACCAAGGGGTTCAAATTTGCTGAATGCAATCAAACAGGTGGGACGATAAATGTTGGGAAGACACTGGGTTTAACTGGGTAAAAGCCCTGCAAGAAGTCGTTCTTCTCCCTAACAAAATTTGCTGTCTGTAAGTGCTTATAACAAGGACCGTTTCAACAGGGAACGCCAGGGCAGATGCGGCAGCGAAGGCCGCGGCAGCACAGCAGACAAAAGAAACTACGTACTTTACTATCTGACAATAACCTCGACATTTGTTTTTCTTTACAGAGCATGCAGACTTTTGATACAGGGCAGAATGAAGGGCCACACCTTGTGAAGCGCATAACTTAAAATTTTCCCTTTGCAAAATGTCAGGATGGATTGTGTCAAACAGAACTGATTCTGTTCCAAATGTATAAATATTGTTTTGTTGACATGAGCAAAGTTGATTCCACAGGTCACATCAAAAGGGACGACCGGCTAGACAAGCGGTCACTAACAAAATAGCTAGGGTCTGCATTCACAGGTGACAGCAGACAGCAAATGGTTGATTCCAGTGGAGGTGCAGTCAGGATCTGAGGGAAAATCCCGTAAGGATTGGTACGGAGAGGGTGACACCTGGGTCCACGCCTCTCACCTTAGACTACACCAACCAACCTCAGCAACCCCACGCGCCGACGCGGAGGGCAGTGAGGGATCAAGGACGTTTAGCAGAATAATTTGTTTTGTGACGATTTTGATGATTTTATTTGATTGAATCAAACTAGGGCTTAGTATTGATATAAATCTAATGATTGTATATGTTATTCTGATAATTTTGTTATTCATGAGTGAATACGAGTACTGGAATGTCTGTTCAATTGGCGAAAATGACAGCCTATCCCAAGGATGAACAAAATTAGGCAGACAATACAAGTGTTTTTCTTTATTTTCTTATTTTTTCCTATTTCCTTATTGTCTTATTTTTGTATGTTTTATTTTTAAGGACGATGATATGTAAAAAGGGTTAAAAACAGCAGCCATCCGTGTTACGAGGTGGCGTACAAGGACAGAGTTTGAAATGAGGGACTTTTATCTTACTTTTATCTTTTCCTAATGATGTTTTTCTTTCTAAATATAATCTATACTATTTCTTGGTTATATTGAGGTGACTGAGGGTCCGACCTTGTGTTGGGGGTGCGATAACAGTGCTTATCCACCTAGCCCGGCCTTATATAAACCTTTACTTGCTTGCTATAAAATTAAGGGCCTATCCTTACAAAAACAGCCTAAGCTTATTTCATTTTAATCTTTTTCTGTTCCTGCAAGTTTAAGAAGAGTGATCAGAGTTGTAGTATTAGTATGATGTGTTTTGATTGATCAGTTATCAATGAATGATAAAAAGGGGGGATTGTAATGGGAATTTTAATTTTCACACTCTAGGTGTGCTCCTGATTTTTCAATATAATGATTAATGTGAACACTGTGAGACAAAGGGGGAGACAGCTGAAAAGGGAACCTCTGACCCCTTGGGATCAGAGGTGGTCCCATTTTGGACTTCTGAGTTTGTAGGAATAAACTCAGCAGGATTAGGTCACTAGCAGAGAAACCTTCCCTTGTTTAGATAAGGGCCTGTGAGCAGAAGACCTTGAAGGTACTATAAAGGCTCCTCTGCCCTCCCTCCCTTCGTCGCACTTGTTCCACAGACTGTACTAATGACTTCTGTGTGGCAACTGGGCCTTCTTGCAAGAATAAAATACTTTTTTAATGATCATTTGAATTTCAGAGTGTCTCTTACGCAGTTGATGATTGTTTAATGAAAAATTGCCACTACAATGCCTGTCTGGGAATGTTGGGGCTTTGCAGTTGGCAGTTGGCGGCCGTTGGTTGGTACCTGCAGATCGCCATCTTCCACTGCTCTCTCTTTTGGAACAATTTCAGTTAGTATTTGAAACTATAAGATATACCTTTGTAGTCATAACTTAAAGTAATTTTTCAACAGTTTTTACTATAATCACAGGCTTTCGGAAAGCAAGAAGCTATCATATCTACACAGTATCCGAGATATGAGCCTCTGTGAAGCAGCCAGTTCACCATACCGCATGATGGATATTTGTGAACAGATTCCATTAACATGAATCTCATTACAGTTAACCTCGGGGGCTTCACGTATAAAACTTTGCAGAAAAGTCATAAACATACTTCACACAAGTACACAAACACATGGAACTTGTGTAAATTTTGTTTTTGGATGTTGTATAGGCACAAACGTTTTTGGAAATATAAAATCACATATGTGCTGCAAATTTTGGTTTAACTGGCGTGAAAAATATCAGTCCTGCGGGACTTCCGGTAAGATGGCGGAGTGAGAAGTCGCAAAGTTTCTGCTCTGAGTATTACTTTTCAAATTCATCATTTTTGCTTATTTACACGTACGGCGCACCTAGCATTTTAGCACTAAGTTAATCAGATTTGAATTAAGTCCCTGAGTAATCTAATATGCCAAGAGGTAATACGAAAAAGACCGCAGATTTTACTGAGGGAAACGTGCAAGCAGCGGGCATGACTGCTTCGGCGCAGGGGGACGATCTCCGTGAACTTCTGGGGGGTATCAGATCAGAGGTCGTGGCGCTTAGAACGGAGATTCTTTCTGAGTTGAAATCTTCTATCTCGGCTGTTAAAACATCACTGCAGGTGCAAGAGCAAAAGCTGAATGATCACTCAACGATGTGGATGGTCGCGTTGCTTCTCTGGAGACCATGTGCGCAGCTTTGTCGAAAGACAACGAACGGATGAAGGCGAAAATCGACGACTTAGAAAACCGCTCTAGGAGGAATAATGTGAGAATAATCGGCATTCCTGAGCACTCTGAGGGCACACGCCCGACCACTTTTATGGAGGAACTCCTACTTGATGTCTGTGGGAGGGAGAGTTTCACTAAACCTCCGGTGGTGGACAGAGCGCATCGCTCCCTAGCACCCCCTCCGAAACCAAACCAGGCCCCGAGACCCGTTATCGTCCGACTCCATCACTATCAGACGAGGGAATTAATTCTTCGACTTGCGCGGGAAAAGGGACAGCTTCAGTATAACGGCTCTCGGATTCATTTCTACCCAGATGTAAGTGTGGAGGTAGCCAAACGGAGAGCAGCTTTCAACCCCATTAAAGCTAAGCTTAGGGATGCTGGTATCGAGTTTGGCCTTCTCTTCCCTGCGCGCTTGCGAATTACTCACAATGGTATGAGGCATTTCTTTGATTCTCCTCAGCAAGCTACCGAGTTTATTCAAGGTGTTTTGCCACCCGCGATGGAGAAGGAGGACTAACGTTAACGTTAACTACGCAACGTTAATGCTGGTCTAACTCATTGCTGACTACTTAATGGATATATTCAAGTCTTTGGTTATATGGGACTACTCTAATTTTTCATCTCTCTTTTTCTTCATCCCCCCCCCACCCCTTCTTTTTTTGAGATACCCCGCGATTATATACAGACATCCCTATTAATGATACATTTGGTGACTCAATTCAGGACTATATACATTCAATACTGTCCCATATGTTTGTTCATGTATCAAGATGTTATCGTGCTCTTGGTTTCACATTTAATGCGCCGTCAGCAATAGGCCTGATTGTTAGTTAATATTGCTGTGTTAGTTCGTGTTCAACAGAGCAGGAGTAGAAAACTGGTAAGTGATGACACCTTGTAAACCAGTAGATGTTTGGTTTTTGATGGTTACGATGTGGTTTTGGAATGTGGGAGGGATGGGTTTATGTGTGACATATTTTTATAAATCAGCTTTCAGTCAGCATCTGTTCACTTTAACAAACACTCATATGGTAAAGTTGTATATTTTTTATGTAGTGTACTATGTTTGGTCCATTGTGCCTCATTCTGGCCAAATTATTATTGGTTGCTTTTTGACAAATGTCCAAGCTCCAGACAACTGAGATAAATTTTTTAACCTGGAATGTGAAAGGTATGAATAATTTAATTAAGAGAAATAAGATTATGGCACATTTGCACCTTCTAAAGGCTGGGGTCGCATTTTTACAGGAAACGCACAGTCTGAATGCAGATGTGGTAAAGCTTAAACGATGTTGGGGGGGGGCAGGTATTTCATTCTTGTTTTAACGTGAAAAGTAGAGGCACTGCCATTCTCATTAGGAAAGATATTCCATTTCTTGCCGATGACGTTATCAGAGACCCCAATGGTCGTTATGTTATTGTGGCTGGCTGCCTTTTTGGAAAACAAGTCATCTTGGTCAACATCTATGCCCCAAACTTTGATGACTACAATTTCTTTAGCAAAGTTTTTGGGGCTATTCCATCAGTTGACAACCATGCTTTGATAATAGGGGGGGACTTTAATTGTGTTTTAGACACTTCTTTAGACAGGTCCTCAACTAGAATCATACAGCCTTCCAAATCTGCTATTGTTATACAGGATTTTTGTGAGCAGTATGGACTACTCGACCCATGGAGATTTTTTTTCCCTTCCTCCAAAGTTTTTTCCTTCTTCTCCCCAGTACATCATTCATATAGCCGTATAGATTTTTTTTTGGTATAGACAAAAGCCTGATATCCCTTATTTCATCAAGTGAATATCAAAGTATAGTGATATCTGATCATGCCCCTTCTTTATTTAAGCTCAGTTTCCCCAATCACTACTCTAGTTTTAGACCCTGGAGGTTAAACTCTCTGTTATTGTCAGACGATGAATTTGTTAATTTTCTATCTAAAGAGATTGTTTGTTTTTTGGAGATAAATGATGCACCTGATATTTCGAGAGCTACATTATGGGAGGCTCTTAAAGCCTTTCTACGGGGGAAAATTATTTCCTTCTCTTCCTATACCAGAAAGCAGGAGATCTCTAAGCTTAAAGTAATTTCTGATGCGATAAGCAATTTGGATGTGCAATATGCTACAAACCCAAATCCTGTTTTATATAAAGAACGGCTGCGGCTTCAGACCGAATTTAACCTGTTGACAACCTCGCAGGAAGAGAAAAGGTTACTGAAGACCCGCCACCAATTTTATGAATTTGGTGATAAGGCTAGTAAATGATTGGCCTATCAAGCCCGCCAATCTGATGTCTCCAAAGTGATCACTCAAGTTCAGTCCCCCACTGGTTCTATGTTACACACTGCCCAAGATATAAATAATAGATTTGTTCAATATTACTCATCTCTGTACTCCTCAGAATATACTAATGATTTGGCTTTCCTTGAATCATTTTTCTCTAAACTAAATCTGCCTACTGTGAGTATTGGCCCTGAACTTGGTGATTCTATTAGACAACAGGAGGTTATGGAAGCTATTGTGACTATGCAGAGTGGTAAGGCACCTGGACCCGATGGCTTCCCTATAGAATTCTATAAGAAGTTCTCAGCTCTGCTGAGCCCACTTCTTGTAGCGGTATATAATGAAGCTTTTGAGAAAGGTTTCCTTCCTTTTACTCTTTCGCAGGCATCAATTTCGCTTTTGTTAAAAGAAAACAAGGACGCAACTATCTGTGAATCATATAGGCCAATTTCGCTGCTAAATGCCGATTTTAAAATATTAGCTAAGGCCCTTGCGGTGCGTTTAGAACCCATCTTGCCCGCAATAATTCACAACGATCAAACTGGATTTATCCGGGGGCGTAATCCCTTTAACAACTTGCGCCGTTTGTTTAATGTAATGTACACACATTCACACTCGGACGCAGAAGTCATTGTTTCTCTTGACAGTAGAGAGATCACGTAGGCGATGCGTCCCATATAAAAAAAACCTGCATGGTTCATATACAGCAACCATATATATCTTCCTTACTTAAATTGGCCAGAATTACCTTCTGTGTTTCATATAAGGCCAATATATGCCCTATACAAAATCAGACCGATTATGGCCACTTTCATACTAAATAGCACACTTACAACTTGTAGGGGATTTTTGCGTTATATATGAATACTGTTAAAAGACTTATATGAGTTTTACATGACAAAAGTATGCAAATGTGTATGTTATTAGTAGAAATATATAAAACTCATATAAAATTCATATATAAATCATTTAAAGTTCTTATATTGAATCATATGCTAGTCAAATTAAAGTCATACAGAATTTAAACACATTTTGTGTCATTTGTTTATGTGTTTCATACAGATTTCATGTTTTGATGACCAACATCTGATTCACTTATATGCAGTTGGCAAATTTTTAAAGGGATACTCCACTTTAAAATGAAAATTCTGTCATCATATACTCACTCTCATGTTGTTTCAATCATTTATGAATTTCTTTCTTCTGCTGAACAGAAAGGAAGATATTTAGAAGAATATCAGTAACCAGACAGTTTCTGGTCTCATTGACTTTTTTTCCTACTATGGAAAGACTGTCTGTCTTTTAAACTCGTAATAAAGCGGTGAATGATTTTTCCAGTAATGACGCTGATCTACAGTACGAGTTTATATTTAGAATACATTGCAATCACTCCAAAATAGATGACGACAATTCACACACCTGCATTAAGAGCTGTGCTTATTTGAGTGCCTATTTAGGCTTTTGCTTTGCAGCACCTGATGGATGCGTTCGTTACACAAACGTTCAGAAGCCGGCACCCGCTTTGAAACGGAAACATTAATTGGTTTAACTGCAGATGAGTGACAATTCAACAATATCCAGTGAACAATGAGGCTCGTATTTCTGTCCGTCTTGACTGGTGAACTATAGGGGATGTTACGGTTATGGAGGCCCCTCCTTAAAGTTAATTACTATGGGTAACAGCTGCGGGTGAGATAAGGAACGGAAAACATGAATGGGAATGATTGAGTGTGTGCGCAGCGCGAGCGCTGAGATAATGTGAATCAGCTGTATGTGTGTGCGCGTGTGTGAATGAAGGAAAACAAACAGAAGGAAGAGGCCATGACACCCTAGGAGCGGCACAGTTGTTTTTTTGTGCTAAAAACAACTGTAAAAATAATACACTATTAATACACTAATTAAAAGTATATTTTTACTTAAGTAGTACTTAAGTGTAATTAATAAAGTATACTAAATACCATTTATATTTTAAATGTATTTTTAGTGCATAAAAAAATATATACTTTTGAAAAAATAGACAGAAGAGTTTTTTTTAGTGTATTTCTTACAAGTACATTTTTAACGCATTAAAAATAGTTCATTGTTAGTGTACTTTTACATAGCTATCAAAGTACACTAGCAATGAACTATTTTTAATGTGTTAAAATGTACTTGTAAGAAATACACTAAAAAACTCTTCTGCCTATTTTTTCAAAAGTATATATTTTTTTAATGCACTAAAAATACATTTAAAAAAAACAAGGCTTTTAGTATACTTTATTAATTACACTTAATTACTATTTAAATTAAAACATACTTTTAATTAGTTTATTTATAATGTGTTATTTTTACAGTTGTTTATAGCACAAAAAATAAGAATGTACTACAAATTACTTTCTTGTAATTAAGTGTTTTTTTAGTGCACTCAAGTACACTTTATTTTCACCTAGTGAAAATACTAAAGTAGTACTTAAGTGTAATTAAGAAAGTATACTAAATACCATTGATATTTTAAATGTATTTTTAGTGCATATAAATTTGTGTTTTGTTCATATAAGATACGTACAGTAATCTGTAGTTTAATCATTTTATTAAAGGGTTAGTTCACCCAAAAATCGAAAAGTTCTTTGTATTTAGTCACCCGCGTGTTGTTCTAAACCCTTAAGACTTCCATTGACCATCGCATCACAAAATATTATATTTATGATGGAATCTGAGCGCTGGATAAGTCTTCCATTGACTTCCAAGGGGCTTAAACTTGCTCGATCAGAAATCGTATTAAGACATTGTTTGAAATTGTCTAAGTGACTCAACCATCCATTTATCAAGCGACGAGAATAGTTTTTTTGTGCCAAAAACAAACAAAAATAACGAATTTATTCCAATATCCATTTACTCGTGTTGTGCTTGAAAGTTGTTTACGTAGTGTATCTGCGCGAGCTTCTGGGTTCTACGTCACCAGGCGTCACACACATGACCTGCGTTGGCAGTCTTGCCTCGAGACTGTAGTGAAAATGAAATGTGAAATCACCAATTGCATTTTATTTTTCAATTTGACAGGGATAATGCTGTGAAAATGAAATCATTTAATTTCATTCTCAATTTTGTCACATTTTTTGCATACAGTTTTCTGTAATGAAATCGTTAATCTGGTTATAATTTTCATTTTAATCATTCAGTTTATTTATTTAAATTTGGCAGAAAATGCCTTCCATAAAGAATACCGTACCGGATCGATAAGGAGTATTGGTAAGAGTAGTAATACCGAATGATACCCATCCCTATTGACAGCAACGAATTACAAGTTTTGGCCAATTTAACTGTGATTAAATTCAGTATACGTCTGCCATATGTTGCCAGCCCTCAAAAATTCCTGCCCCTCTCTCGCCACCCCATAAATATTTTTCTAGATCCGCCCCCGTCTCCTTGGCCTTCAACGTGTAGGCTATGAACATAAAATATCCTTACAAAATATTATCTGATTTATAAATGGGGTGACAAGACTGTATCCCAGGGGTGGCAGCTGCCACCCTTTGCCCCCCCGTAGATCCGCCCCTGACGAGTTGACACAACAACATACCAATTATGCACGTCATCTGGTCACTCCCACTGCTGATGCTATACCTGTAGGTCCAGGTTATAGAAGTCAGTGAACTTGCCTGGCAGTCAATCAGTCGAGTCAGTGGTCGGCTACTGGTAATGGGGGAATTACATTTTAACTAGTTTGTCTGTTCTCTTAAAGGGAGGCCTTCACTAATGAGCGTCTGTCCTTCAGGCTTCTAGGACCTGAAGTCCAGGAGAAAATGCAGGTAGGTGCATTTTTGTATTACTTTGTTGAGAAGCCTTCCATCCCAGGTGAAAAGGAAATATATTTAAATTGTGTTTATTTTGATATATTTAATGCATTTTAAGTGTATTGTATTAAATATATATTTAATTGTGTTATTTTGGAACCTATTAAAGTATACTAAATGTACTAAAATATATATTTAAGTTCAATTTTAAGATAATAGTAATATATTTTATTATACTTAATTGTGTTAAAATGGCCCTATTTTAAGTACATTTAGTGTATTTTATTAGTATTTCTTTATATTGCATTTTTAAAACATTTAAAATTTACTTTAGAAATACAACTTAAGTATATTTTTAATTTTATATTAATGTGTTCCTAGTATATTTTAAATATGATATCAGCTTATTACTAATGTATTAGTAGAACAATATAAGACCCACTTTTAGTACATTCAAAATGTATTTTTTCTGCAAACCCATTCTTTATGAATTTAATATATTCTAATGTATTAAAAGTAGTAAAAAAATATGTTTTAAAAACACATACTTAAAATATTAATGTGTTCCCAATATATATTAAATATGATATTAGCTTATTATTAATGTATTAGTAAAACACTATAAGACCCACTTTTAGTACATTCAAAATATATTTTTTTCTGCTAAACCATTCATTATGAAATTAATATATTTTAGTGTATTAAAAGTACAGTTAAAATATATATTAAAAAACACAGAAAAAATATTTGTATAAAACACAAATACACTTTGAAAGATAGTAAACTTTAATGAACTAGTACATGAAAAATAAACAAAATACATTAACATAAAATGCATCTGTATAACAGAACAAACAAACAAAGTGATATAAAAAAAGATAAAGTTTTAATTTATTTAGAATTTAAGAATTTAGTTATTAAACTTGGAGTTGGCTTCATTGTTGCACTTTCTTCGGATTAAGGCTCTCACCTCAGACACTGTCGTGGTCGGAAACTGTTTGATCACAGTATCTTTGAAAAGGGAAAAAGATTATTATTATTTTTTTAAATATTAATGCAAAATGAACATCTGTAAAATGTAACTGTTCCCTTTCGAAAGGGAATTGCACTGTGTATAGGCGCCCCTTTTATACTTCTTTTTTATACTTTATACTTAACAGTGTTTTTGGTTGTCACCAAATTCAATTGCTGTGATTTTATGGCTTTTCTCAGCTGTTCTCAGGGAACCAATGTTACAGTCGTAAAGACAATTTTTTAATATGGCATGTAATGCTTAGTTCATATATTTTAAAAGTAGACATTCAATATAAAATGTTAATATAATGCAAATAAGGAGTTCAAAAAGAACAAACATCAAGAGCCTCATTTATAAATGTTGCGTACACACAAAAGGCGGCGTACGCCGCTCTCTACGCAATACTTTATTTATAAAAATACTTTATACTACGCAATACATTATTTATAAAAAGCAAACTTGACAGGAAAAAGAGCGGCCCTTCACGCAAACTCTGACCCAGGCGTACGCCCAAAAACGGGTGAAATGAGAAATTGCAACAACGTTGGCAGATGGAAGAAACACGTGAAAGTGTGTGAAACTGTAGACCGTTGTGTAAAAGAAATGACAATACTGCCTCTCATAAATAACATGAAGCTTGCTTCACAAAGCAAGTCTTAAAATTAACAGCCTAACACCCGTTTGATTGATCTGCAGTGTAAAACAAACAAAATCAAAAGAAGATTACCTAACAGAAATGCAAATTAACACATATTTGCAAAAGGATTGTTCTGCAATAATATTGGCATTATGCAATTTATTCTCATAAATAATATGGTAAACAGAACAAAATCAACTGATATTTTCGTCAATTTGTCCGTCTGGTGGAGCAAATAGGCCTAGATGCAATTATAGACAGATAGAAAATCTAAATAAAATTATAGAGAAAGATAATATAAATATAATTTCACTCAGCCTAGCCTATCACTTAAAGCAAATATATCCACAGCCACACCCTAAATGTCCTCACCAGCGGCCACGTTGGATCGTTTAGTGAAACTGACACATATCGGCAGATGAAGTAAAACCATAAGTCTTCAGTCATAATGATAAATGTTCACAATAACGCTTTAAATAAAATAATGAGCTAAATTGTTTTACTTCTATTTAAACATTTAGATTAATCTCATTAATGGAGTTATACACTTATACTATGAAATGTAGGCTACTGAAAAGATATAGGCTATATATATATATATATATATATATATATATATATATATATATATATATATATGTATATATATATATTTATATATATTAGGGATGTGCGGTATACCGGTACTGCAAAAATACTGGTATATATTATATTTCAAACGGTACTATATCATCATTTCGGTATTTAATACCGAATATTTAATCATATTCGGTATTTTTGCTGAATTCGGTATTTAATGCGCTGCTGTTCCTAAGTGCGCTAGTTAAACTGACGCGGGTCACGCGAAACCGGCAAACATGACAACGAAGGAACACAATGGATCAAGCAGATGAAGCTCATTCTAATTTCTAGATGTCCGAAATTAATAAATAGGGCAGTATGAGTGAAATAAGGCATTACTTTGCCTACAAAAGTAATGAGAAAGTCAAAGCAACAGACCTCAATGCACCGCTCTGCAAACATTGCTTTAAATAATGTGTTTTGCCACGAGAGGAAACGCATCAAATCTGTCACTTGCTCATCCCGACTTGTTCAAAGAGTTCAGAGACTGACAGGTCAGTCCATCAGTAAACTGATTTAATGTAGGCTTTTATTCACAACACTGAACAACACTGAAAGCCAGATCAATCAGTAATTATTATTTAAATATATTAATACATGTTAAGCATATTAACATTACTTTATGCAATCGATTAAACTAATATGAACCCAAACACAAACCAAATAGGATGAATAAATGCTATAAATGTTGATAATTCTGTTGACGCATGACAGCTAATGGTTTAAATGTCATTTCACTATGATATTATTATTCTAAATTAATCTATAATTATATATATTAACTTATTTTAATGGTATAATTATTTTTTTTTTTTAAATCAAAGTTTAACCTACTGAATATATGTTCCCTGACTGTAGTTTTTTTTTTTTTTTTTAAATTTTGATACTTTTTCTTTGCACATTTGGTACTGGAGTTTAAAGCATTGTTTTTCAACCAAATTTTTCAATTAACTTAAATTGTGAGGCTGTTTTTTATGACCTGTGGTATCGATTAAGTATCGATACCGAGGTATTAGGTTCTGGTACCGTACCGAAGCAAAAATTGTGGTATCGGAACATCCCTAATATATATATATATATATATATATATATATATATATATATATATTCATTAAATAGCCTATCACTATTTGATTAATTTATTTAAAAACAGTGCAAGGATATGCTACTAAATTATTTTTATTAACGTAATGTGACGGACATCCACATTTCATATTTTCCTAACATTTTGTACCATTAAACGTTATCATGTGGATTAATAATCATATGCAAATGATATGCAAATGGAGATATGCATAGTAAAACTAGGCGTTTCACGGACTATTTATGGGCAACTATTGGTTCTGTGCTTACGGACGTCCTATGTTTCATCCGTACGCCACTTCTGACGCAAATCCTACGCAAAGCTATATAAATGAGGCCCTAAGTCTGGCTGAACAACAGTGAAGTCTACATGTTATGTTACTGTATCATAGGCAATTTAACTGATTAACTGAAACAGTATACCCATTCAACAAGTATAATAATTATAATGCATAATGCCAATATTTAATATTAGAATTAATATTTGTTTTTATCAGTCCCCTTTTAACTTCAAGACCAAATAAAAGTGATGTACAAAAACACATACCGATGAGGGCTTGCACCTTGTGAGGGTCCAACTGGTCTTTTGATTGAGTCCCGGATTTACCAGTAAGGGTGCATCTGGCTAAAATTTCTCTTCCAAAAAGTACAGTGGCCAATTCTTGAGTAAAAAGAGAAGCTCGTGACTTGTTCAGTCTGTCATAGACTCTTTTAGGGATTTTTACATCAGAATCACAGAGGGAAATCTAAAAAACAAACATAACAAAAAAAAAAATCAATATATTCCTTTATAATTCAATTAAAAAGGTATATTTTTTTTACTTGATTCAGATCACTTACTGAAGTGTTCATGCACAAAAATACAGATAAAACGATACAAATACCACTTTTCTTTATCATAAAGAATTTTACCATTTCTGAGGTTTCAGAAAGACACATCTCATTTGAATTTGGGCTTGAGCTGAGTGGGCCTCTCTTCATGGACTCTAGGACCTCTTTGAGAGATGCTACTATCCCTGGAAGATCTACAAGACAAAATTAAGATGCGTTATACAAAGTAAGGGCAGGACAAACACTAATTTATGTTTTTCCTGTGTACATGTACTTGGTCTCTTTTTTAAATGCTGACATATATTTTGGGTAACACTTTATTTTGATAGTCCACTTTAGACATTCTAATAACTATAAGTAACTTTGCAACTACATGTCGACTAACTGTCAATAGAGTATTAGTAGACTGTCTGCTTAATATCTGCTAACATTTTGTTTTGTTGGTTCCCCAACAGACACTACTGACTATAAGTAACTTGGCAACTACAAGTCAACTTATTCTCCTTACCCAAACACCTAACCATAACCTAACAGTCTACTGACAGTCTACTACAGCCTACAAATACTCTAATGAGAGTTAGTTGACATGTAGTTGAAAAGTTACTTATAGTTAGTAGAATGTCTAAAGTGGACTATCAAAATAAAGTGTAACCATATTTTGAAATGAAACATTACTGTAACTTCCATGTTATTATTGCAGTAATTAATCAATATTAATAAAGACAGAAAATTCCATTAAAAATTACAAGTTGGTGGCAGCTGGTACACTTGATGCTACGACTTGATTAAATGTAAAAAAAAAAGCACAAGCATATAAATGTATAACAGTCATGTTTATAAAAGCTTCATAAATCTGGAGAAAATAACACATGCTACTGTATTATCTGTATTATCAGAAAATCAATTTTTTTTTTCAGTCTGTCTTAAAGCAATACTTGGCCATAGCTGTTAAGAAAATCACCGTGATGACTTTTCCTCCCCATGCTCCCTTTAACTGATCAAACACAGACACCTCCATGAGGCATCATATTAGCTTCAGCTAAAAAAATTGTGTAGTTATTTAAAGTATTTTATTATCTAAAATTGAAAGCTTTAAAAAAGACGCTAAACTTTTCTACTTTCTTATAGACAAATCAATGTTACGGACTAAATTACAAGCTACTGTTGAATCATATGAAGAGTATATAGTAATGCACGTACATAAAAAAAGGAAGAAGGCATCACTACAAATTAGCATAGGTCATGCTTTTCACCTTAATTCATACTATAAAATTTGTTTGTCCGTTGCGACAAGTTAGATTTTGTTTTAAATAACAAACCTTTACCTTTCAAAGCTTTGACAACATCAGCATCAAGGTCAACATTGGTTTTCCGGGGAGATGTATTCTGCAAAAGACTTCTATCTCCATATTCATCGTCACTGTCTAGTACAGCCTGTATTTGATACATTGGACACAAGGTTAGAAGAGGCTCAATTAAACATTTTGCTTAATTAAACATAATTACATTTCTAATTAATGTGTATATTATGACTCTATGGAATTCAAATACAAATCTAAATTTGCATTATTCAAATTTGTTGAACAGATTTAGTGAAATGAGAAAACATTTTTAGAAAATGTTTTACAAGTAATAAATATGTTTCCAGTCTTAATGATTGTAAACTAAGAAATCAGACATCTGTAATAGAACATTTTGCTGCTTTAGGAATCTCCTTCTAAGACAAAGTGTAGACAAGTTTGTTCTTGGTTGAAGTAACCTCTTGTTGATGTTTGAATTATTACCTCTTTAAACCCGCACCCATAAACGGTTTGGGAGTTGAGCATGCCTGTTCTTGGTATTGTTTGAATTATTATCAAACAAAACTGAGGCTAGCTAAACCCCCTCCTCCTAATCCGCGCAATAACACCCCAAACCCCACCCCACATCCGGTGACTGTCTGGAATAGTCTGTTATGTTTCGTTCTTGCGGGTTAACTCTGTTTGTAGCTTAAATGTTTTTTTTTTCTGTCTTTGTGGAGACTAGGCTGTCTGCAGAGACAGCATTTTACAGTGTGTTCAGGGGACAGCAACCCGGTCTCATCCCAAGACGTCACATACTTACGTGTCTTGACCATACGGCAACATACGACGCAAAGGGTACCACTATAACGTCAATATGAGACGGAGACATAAGCGCACCAGCAGCGCCTCCCTAGCGGTACCCCTAACCCATACCTAAACCGAACCATTAACCACCGTTTTGGGATGAGACTGTGTTAGGGACAGGCAACTAGAGGATAGTGAGGAGATGTTTGTGGTTGGTGAAAAAATGTTTTGGCATAAAAAAGGTGTGAGATCACTTAAAGCACCTTTAAACCATAAGGATTGAAGAATCCAAAGTTAACTTGACATTTAGAGCCACAATGTTTTACTTTAATTAGAAATAGATCAGAGGGGAAAAAAAAACTGAAATGTTGGAACAGAAACAATGCTTACTCTCTTTTTTGTTGGTCTAGGTATGTTTTCAAACAAGTCAATTTCAGTGTTATCTGAATCATCTGACATTGGAGTGGAGGTTACAGGAGCTGCTTTTTTTCTTTTCAAATCCTGAAGGTCTCTTTTCAACTGGTCTCCCATTGCAACAGCAGCTGCACTTTGAGATGTACTTGCACTCTTAAAAAAAAAACACATTGTAATTAACATAAAAAGGCAGACAAGCGATTTTAAACACAATTATCCTGAATGTTAAGTTAATCCACAACCTTTACGGCCTCAGATGTTTTTTGCCCTTTCAGAATGGTGGTCTTCCAGATGTCTTCACCTCTCTTAAAAGCATCTCTCTTTACAACTAAGTCCTTGTAAACATCTGTAATTACAATATATATATATATATATAAACAAACCAATAAAGGGATATCCAACGTAAAGTTAGTAATTCCTCATTGTCATCATTTATTCACTCTCATGTCATTTATTCTTTCATCGTATTTAAAAACAAAATAAATATATTTTTACAAGGTTTTTTTTCCATTACAATTTTGAAAATTTTCATTGTAATGAAAAAAATTTCATTACAATGTTGACCTTTTTTTTGGGGGGATGGGGGGGCTACCCTTTTAGAAAACTCTAATCTAGGTTGCGCACCAGTTTTAAGGATGCTATTGTATGTTTTGTTCATAATTAGTTACTACTTTTGAAATACAATATAGTATTTGAATAGAGAAGATATGAGGATTTAACTTGACATAACTCTGAATTGAACCATGTTACAGAAAAAAAAGAGTAAAATAACACTTTTACAATTTCCAAAATAATCATATTTCTGTTATTAAATTTAAAATTTTAAAATACATCCTTAAACGCCTTTTCTATATAAATTCCAGAAAGGATACGAGAAAATAATATTTTTTACTAGCCCTAACAAGTAGATTAAAAACATTCAATGATAAAATAATAATATTAAGTAAACCAAAAAGTATAATAATGAATGAATCATATTTTTATTTTTAAAATGTAATAACTTAACAAACATCTCAAGGATCTGTTATATCCAACATTATCACGATTTCAACTCACACAGGTGGAAAAAAAATAGTTGTTTGTTATTTTTCACCAACGAAAAGTTATAAACAAAGAGACTCAACTAACTTACTCGACTTAACATGACCTGGCGGTTTAAATATAATTTTTTTTTTTTTTTAACTTTACAATAGTGACTATATATATATATATATATATATATATATATATATATATATATATAAAACTCTTATATCAATATTTATTTCCGTTTTAATTTTACAGTACAAGTTATTTAATTGGTTTTGTTACAAAACTTTTGTAAAAGCAGTGGATGACTACGTTCGCTAAGACCCGCCCCCCTTAGTTACTGTCGCTACGCCCGACAAGCTACGCCGCTCTCATGCCCACACCATGTTCTAATGCAGGGAAAATACATCGTGGAGCAGAGAGCAGACTGACAACACGCTGACAGACAGGACAGACCAGCTTAATTTTCGGTTACTTTTTATAGTATACATATTAAACAAAAGCTAACCTTTCATATTTGAACATTTTTAAAAATAAATGTAAACAATAAATACCGTTTTGTGGGTCTTTCATGTGTCTGTCACCTCGCTGTAGGGCATCAAATAAAGCTGCTCGTGAACCAATCATCTCTTCCTTCTAGTTCAGTTATAGCATTCAATAAACATGAAATAAGATAAGAAGGGAGGTTGTTTTATTCGCAGAAAGACGTTAGTAGTACACTCCGTTTCTCAAGTTTAAATCCTCCCATGTTAATCTCCCATCTTATCTAACTAATGCTGCGTTCCAGGCAGGTTTTTGGGCTCGTAAATCACGACTTCAAACCACGACTCACGACCTTGTAGCGTTCCAGGCAACCTGTAACCCGTGTTTTTCCAACCTTATACCCGTGAAAGTGCACTGGAACGGCAGTCAAACCCGTGACTTCCCACCCGTGAACTCGTACTAGATCGATGTACTCCCAGTTACGGGTTGGAAAAACACGGGTTACAGGTTGCCTGGAACGCGGCATAAGTTGTCGGAAAAAATGGCGGATGGCGAAGTATGATTGGTCAGATCACCTGTCAATCAAGCTCCCTACGAACGGTCAAATTGACATGAAAATCGACAGCCTAATATTACCAAATAGCCTAACATTTTCTAGAGTTAAATATCATAAATCTGTATATTTACAACACAAGACAACATTGTATTATGTTCACTGGGTTAAGTTGATGTTACTTATTGTCTAAGTGACAATCGATCACACCTTAATGTGGTGTAATAATCACAATTAACAACCATTTTGTTTTTTGCAAACACAATGTGCCATATTCGCACAGTTATTTTATGTCAATGCCTAGAATAACAATTTACTAAATTGATAGCTAGACGTTGCTCTCTTCAGTGTCAAGTTAGCGGTAAAGTTATCCATAGGCTATCGCATAGACTATAGCATCGGCATCAACTTCTGAAAATATTTTCTAAACACAAAATTTGAATAAAGCCACTTATATTAATCACTAACAATTATAAACTTACCACCAAGAAGTAGGATTTTTGCAGGCAGTATCTTGATCTGTCCGTGTCGGCTTCGACTTGGCAGGCGCACCTCTATGTAACCGTTCACTTTCGAATTGTTCGCGGGAGTTGACCTGGTTTTCTTGTCGTCTGTGTTCTCTTAATATAATATCGGTGCTATCCACTTTCACTAGGTCAGAGTCAGGGAAATAATACAGTGCATAGTTTGGAAAAGACATGATTCCTGATGTTGAAGTATCCATATGGCTAGTTGGAAATGTAATACATAGCCTACAGTAGGCCTATCCGTTGCTCCGCCTGCCAAATTGCGCCAAATTGAACTTTGAAATGGCGTTGTGTGATTGTACGATTGGTTTGAAATGCTTGGCTCTGATTGGTCTAAATGAATGCACTGCGAATTACAGCCTATAACAGTTTATTATTATTATTATTATTTTTAATTTGAATTTGACGCATTGGTCTTACATTACACCGAAATCTGTTGGTGAAATAGCATTTGGTACCGAAGTGTATAAATACAAAGAAATGAAGAAATACAAATCTTTCCTAATTACACAAGATGAAGAGATTCCGAAAACGACAGAAAAACGTCGCCTTAAGAAGCTGGATACAAAAAATAAAGAGGTAAATGACTTTTATTTTTAATCGCTGTTTTAAACATTTAATTGTCCTGCACTGTTTCAATACAACACTATTAATTATTTATTATTAGATGTGCATAGTATTTCTGCAGTGGAAAGGTTTCCAACAATGCTTTATTTTTCTTCCAGGAATTGAAACAAATCTTTATGCCATTTCTTTCTTTTCAGAATTCATCCCATGATGGTTACAAGAACTATATGTCAATAAATGTTGCTGAATTTCCAAAAACAACTAAATACCGGAGAAGGAAAACACCGGTAAAATTGTTATTCCGTCAGTATGGTTTGAAGTAATATTAATTAATAATAATCCTGACGCCACTATTATATGATTAGCCTAAGTGTCTTTTACTTAGTCTTGTAAGGAGAGTAATGTTAACATCAACTTGTTGAATTTTAGCTTTCGGTTAATTGCGAAAGCAATGAGGCAACCAAGGAAAATGACAGTGTCCACAATTCTCCGTGCCCAAGACCAGCAAAGAGATACAAAATGGAAGACCAAGTGCAGGAAAAAGTTGAATGGGTAAGTATGAAATATTGTGTCAACATCAGTTTATTATATAAAATTAAAAATAATTTTTGGTATTAAGTCTGTGAATTATCTAAGAAATATAAATATATATATATATATTAATAAATGTAGAATGAATATATATATATATATATATATATATATTAGAATGAATATATAATTATATATTCATTCTATTTATTACATACTTCGCAGACTTAATACCAAACATTTTTTTTTTTTTTACACATTGCATGTCCATCAGGAAGTCATTCATCTTTCATACAGAACATTTACATTTATCTTTTTTTAGAGTATTAATGTGAACAACATTGATCAAAGAGGGCAGCCTAACCAGTTCAACTTGTGCCAGTCTCTTGAGAGTATTCATCATCAAACAAACATTAACTCTCAGGTAAATATTTTTTATTTATTTATCACATTAACAATTTGCATATGTGGCCATATGGCTTATGTGACAATACTGTCATATCATATCATGAAAATATTATATATTTCATGCCTTTGTTGTCTGTTACAAATTAATATTTTAAAATAAAAAATTTATCATAATTGTGAAAGTGTTACATGTTTATTTTTCTTTGTAAATTCAATCATTATTATTAGTTAATTGTATTAATCTATTATTTGTTTAGAGCTTTAATTCCTTTGGGGCAATTACTTTAGACTGTTTTTATATTTTCATATATCCAGACACTTAATATATGGTATGTATTAAACAGTTACAGATTAGTAACTGGGACAGCTGAGTACAGTCATAATTCTAACAGCTGAGGGAGGCTGTTGTGAAGCAATAATATAACTAATATCAGTATTTTAAAAGTGTTAATTTAAATTGTTCAACACAAAAGTTGATGCTTGAAAAACTCAGACATGCATCTATATTTAACAGATAATTGTAGATAAGCCTGTTTGTGAGGGACGCCCTGACCACAATGCTGATTTGCAACAAGAACCAGAGATACCTAACCTTGATCATGGACCAAACTCAAATCCATCACAGGTATTGTAATAAAGTATTTATCGTGTGGCTTTGTGTGCCATCTATGAGTAGTAGCCATGTAATAAATTACATTTATAATTATATCAAACACAAAGTTATCTAGCTTTGTAGCATTTACATGCTGGCTCTTCCAAGGACCATGAGTCAATGCAAGTTGCATGTGCAATATTTGCATTGGTGTTTTTCATCTCTCGGCAAGTTTTCTTAGAAAAAAAAGAAAAGGTAGAGAGGTAGAGCATGGGCTAATCTTTGTTTTAATTCAGATTATTTTATTTTAAAACTTTGAGATAGATCACTGGGCCTGGCAGTGGGCCATTACGAAATAGCCAAGACTAATTGTCACCTGATACCAAATAAATTCAACTTCATAAATAGGCCTTTATCCATTGCAAACATATTTTATTATTAGTCTTAAAATGTCCATAACATAAAATCATTTTAGAGCCACAACATTGTCAACATATTATAGTTTGACTTGTACTCCACTGCGCAGATTTCTAAACACTGCTTCACAGTGCCGGCGAATAGCGTCTTGAGCTCAAACAACGCTAAGAGAGCGCTTACGAATGGTTCAAACCAACCTTATGAAAGTGTGACTTACAGAAGCAGACTGATCTCATGATATAGCGTATGTATGACACGCCAATTCGTATTTCCATTTGTGGCTTGTTTTCAAGACACATAATTGGCAATTGCTTTTTAGCATGTTTATCAACGCCGTTTGGCCTCCATTGACTTAACATTAAATTACTATAAATATATATGACCTACCCCAACCCCGCCCCTAAACCTAACCGTCACTGGGGTTAAGAACATTCATGTCTCTTCCCCTACCATCCTAAGAAAAAAAAAAAAATTTGCTCCCCAGATATAGATATACATTTTGCTATAACATTTAACAGCATAGACATACACGCGGAATCACATCATACACGCGGATAGCTCGAAATGCATATAGATAACACGTCACTCGGCTTTAAAAGTGGCGTGTATATTTACGCAAACATGATGTCATGTTGTACAGAAGATATACTTAGAGTACTAACGTGTCATCATGCCATAAAGTTAAGAGAGAGGTTAAGGAATAGGTTAAGAACTACTTAGCAATAAGAACGTTTTGGTGAACCAGGCCCTGTTTATGTAGTTATTCAATTGTTTATTATATTATTTTTTATTTATTTTCTTCCTGTAGAAATCAGATGAAGAAGAACTCATTTACCCAGGAGCACCTATCTCCAGAGGACAGAGTCTACTTCTTTTGATGTCCTTCATTTTGAGACACAACCTCACAGGGACAGCTCTTGAAGACCTCCTCAAATTGTTTAATGAACATTTCCCAGGATCAGTTCCAGCTACTTCTTACCTATTTCATAAAGCTTATGGGCAGTATGGACAATATGAAACACATTTTTACTGTTCTGGATGCACCAACTATATAGGTAAGGTTAATGGTCAGACACAATGTTCTGTATGTCACATGTTGTTCGATGCTGACACAAATTTAAAAAATGGTTTGTATTTTCTGGTTTTGAAATTATCTAGCCAAATTAAGGACATTCTGGAAAATCCTAAGAATACATTAGAAAGAAAAATGTCAAGTAATGGCATTATTAATGACATACATTCCGGAATAGAGTATGAAAAACTAATCAGGAGTGGTAAAATTAGTGAAGAGGATGTGAGTTTACTGTGGAACTGTGATGGTATCCCAGTTTTCAAGAGCTCCAATTGTCAGCTATGGCCAATTCAGTGTCAGATCATTGAACTTGACCCAAAAGAACGCAAAAATAATATCTGCATACCATGTATTTGGTTTGGAGAGAAGAAACCCAATATGACAACTCTGTTAACTCCATTTGTTGATGAGCTTCAAGAACTGGAGCAAAATGGAATTAAATGGTCAGACACACAGAGCCAGCAACATTCATCTAAAGTGCATGCACTGATTTGTAGTTCAGATTCAGTTGCTCGTCCACAAATTCGAAACACGAAACAGTTCAATGGCATATATGGCTGTGACTTTTGCTACCATAAAGGAGGGGGTTCATACTCTTATATAAGTCCTGAACCTCTTCTCAGATGTGAATCTGAGCATTTTCAACATGCTATGGCTGGTACTCCTAAGCAGCCTGTAATGGGAGTGAAAGGACCATCTCCTTTAATGAAACTAGCAAACTTTCAGATGATCAATGGGTTTGTTCCTGAATACCAGCACAGTGTTTGCCTAGGAGTAACTCGGCAGCTAATGACATTATGGCTGGATTCCACTAACCATGATAAACCATGGTACATGGGCACAAAAACCGAAGAAATTGATAAGCAGTTACTAGCAATCCAGCCTCCAAGAGAGTTAACTAGAGTCCCACGTTCTGTAAAAGAACGCAAATTTTGGAAGGCCTCAGAATGGAGATCTTTTCTTCTATTCTATTCTTTACCAGTGCTTTGTGGTATTCTTTCTAAGAAATACTGGAACCATCTCTTCCTTCTTGTTTTTGGCATTTATACTTTGCTTCAAGAAAAGATACAAATGGTTGATATTGATAATGCAGAAAAAGCACTGAAGAAATTCGTTATGGAATTTCAAAAACTGTATGGCACGGAAAATATGTCATTTAATGTGCACTTGATGACACACATTTCTGCAAGTGTGAGAAACTGGGGACCTCTGTGGGCTACATCCACATTTTCTTTTGAATCTTTCAATGGCACACTATTGAAATTCTTTAATGGAACCACGCATGTCCAACAACAAATAGTCAAGAGATTCCTCAAGTGGAGAGACCTGACTATTAAAGCAGATAAGCACATGAGGAATGCCAAAGACACAGTCAAAAAACTGTTTGATGACATGCAAAACAGTAAGCAAAAGACGGCTAAATCAACACAACTTTCAGAAATGGTTAGGGTTTTTGGTAATCCTCATCCAGTGACCATTCCAGTACGGCACATGCTTGCTATACAGGATCTTTTTGATGTCCGGGTACAGCAATGCTTGTATTATGAACGTTTTATTATCGATGGTGTCCTTTATCACACAGAAACTAACAAACGGCTACAAAAAAGAAACAACTCTGTAGTAGAGTTAACTGATGGCACATTATGCAAGATTCTGAGCATTGTGGCATTTAACTCTGAAGGTTGTAATGAACAAATTAGCTGTGTTTTGGTTAAGGAGCTTTGCAGGACTGCAAGACCCCTTTGTAGGGATTCTGACCTTAGAATTTCTTCCAAGTTCATTCATGAGGTAAAAGAGTCAAACACTATTTATGCAGTGCATACACAGTCTTTAAAAAGAAAATGTGTAATGATTAAGTTGAAAGACAAAATGTATGTTGTAGCCCTGCCAAATAATATTGAAAGGGACTGAAATCATTGCAGTTGAATTGCAATTCAACACTTTAATTAGTGAAGTTTAAATGAAATGCTCTCTAAACTTTTTTTTATTATTATTCCTTTTGCTATTCATGAGCTTTGGTAAAATGTAAGAATTAAGATTTAGAATGTTTAAATTTTATAGTAGGCCTATGTGTATTTTTTATATTGATGTGTTAAAGTACTGGTGTTCACATTCAGGTTTTAAATGGATTGTTCAAACTGCCTTTTGTCATTACTGCACTAGTACTGAAAGATAAAATGTTAAAGCAACTGTCGTCAGTGGATATCATTTATTTTGACAATTATTTGCACTTGTTTGTAGTGAACTTATGTTGTGGAAAAAGACTTTTCACAAATAATGTGCATTAATTATTAATGTCCATACTAATTAATGCAAAATATTTGATGTACATGTTTTTGAGGTGCAATTAATTGTTATTAATTTTTTTCAAAATTACAAAAAAATAAACAAAACAAATTGATTTAATACTCCCAGAAAATAAGTGCATTACTTAGTTATTTAAATTGTATTGCTTATCATAATTATAGCAAATAAATTAAGAAAAAAATGAACAGTTACACATAAAACACAATATAAAGTGTGAAATAAACATGCATGCAGTTTTTAAAGGTGCCATAGAATGTGAAATTGAATTTATCTTGGCATAGTTAAATAACAAGAGTTCAGTACATGGACATGACATACAGTGAGTCTCAAACACCATAGTTTTCTCTTTCTTATTTAAATCTCGTTTTTGAAAAACACCCCTGAAAAACGGGCGAATCTCCACATAACACCAACTGTGACGAAACCGATGGGATCATTAATATGTACGCCTCTAAAAATTTGCATATGCCAGCCCATGCTCAGTGCCAGGCGAAACTGCACAGCCGAATCATCAGAAGTTCTGCAGGTGAAGAAACAAGCAGGAGGAGGATCATAGGGAAAATGGCAGATCTATCTATAATCTATCTATCTATAATCGGATACCGCTACAGTTTAATTCGAAGTTGTTTAGTTGCTCTGCCCATTTCACCACGGACTGTTACAACAATATCAAGCAGCCAGGCTTCTCTCGGCGTCTCAAACGGACGAAGGGGGCAATTTCAACTAACCTTATATTCCCGCAAGCGGCAAGTAGGGATTTTATTAACGATAATTTACATTGTGTTATCTAGATCCAGCGCGATATTGTTTTTTCCTCGAGAGACATCATGGCTTGCAAACGAGCGAGCGAAGCATGGCAGTTGCTCAGTGTTTGGTTGTACAAATGAACACAAAAATATTTTTTTGCTCCTTCATCCGAGCCTCTGGAGAACCAGTGGGTTATGTGAATTTCTGATGTGTAATTGTTCAAATTCAGACAGATAATCTTTCTTTCAAAGTCGTTCAACACTGTTTATGCATCAGTATATCGCGTTGCAGTGATAAGATCTTCATTCACGCGATCAACAGGCTGTCATCTGCTCAGTGCTCATCACTGAAACCTTTTATGTGATGGGAATAGATCTAAATACTTAAAAAAAAACTTCTCATGATTCGTTAATCCCGATAGCTGTAATAGTAAAAACATATAAAAGCTGTAATAGTAAAAGTTTTCCAGATAGCTCTACATGTAATGCCAGATATTTCATATGCAAGCATGTCAGCCAATCACAGCAGTGGGCAACAACACTGAAGTCTCACAGCAGACACGCCCCTTCAAACAGAGTGTTCAAATCAATGGATGAAATCAGGCTAGGAAATATGCCTTTTATTTCTAAATTATAACAAATTTTGATCTAAAAAACATACTAACATTATAAGGGCACCCCAGGAAACATTATAAAATAATAAAATAATCCATTCTATGGCACCTTTAAAGCATGGTAGTTAGGTATATTTCTTAAAAGCATAACTGAGCACATATTTGAAATTTCAATAATTATAGCCTTTGTAGAAATATATAAAAATTAATTTCAATTACTGTTTAATTCACTTCATGTTAGGACTTGCATTTTTTAAGCTTTGCCACACAAAACAATTTGTGGATGTGTTATTTAAATATATAAAAATTTAATTCACAATATTATTAAAAAACCAGGGCTAAAGCATGTGCTATTACATACATATTAAACATATATTGTAGGCCTTTACAATAGTTATAAAAAAGGTATTTATTACCAAATAAAATATTAATTGTTTTGCTACACACAAAGTAAATATAAATCAACTTTAGTTACACAAGTATTGTTTTTTTAAT